>NC_141625.1:44042822-44342822 GCF_047967505.1 Dipteris shenzhenensis
GGTTTCTGCCTCTTGATCTCGTGACTTTTGCATTAACTTTCAAATTCACTTGATGTGAACTCTCCGCCTTTGTCTGATCTCAACTTCTTCACCTTCCTCCTCGTTTCTTTCTCGATCATTACATGCCATTCTTTGAACTTACCAAAAGCCTCATCTTTAGTCTTTAGGAATTATATCGATATCCTTCTACTATAGCCATCGATCAGTGTCATGAAGTAGTAGGAACCACCCAAAGCTTCCGTCTCCATCTTTTCGCAGAGGTCCGTGTGAACGAGCTCTAGAGGAGCCTCTGCCTTGCTGGCCTCTTTAGGAAAGGGCTGCAGATGCTGCTTGCCCATCATGCAAGCTTCACATACATTGGGCAGATCTGTAATTTTTGGTAGGTCTGCAATCATTCCACTTTTATGCATCTCCTTTAAAGAACGAAGTTTAGATGACCAAACCTCTCATGCCACAGCTTAGTGTTACTCACATCGGCTCGAGCACTGAAAGCTAAGAGTTCATAGATATTGTTGCACTGTGTAACTTAACCAATCACCTTCCCTTGAAGATCCAAAATCTGTGCGCCATTCTTATTGAAGTGAACTTTGAGGTCCCGATCCCTGATCGCAGAAATGGACAACAAGTTTCTCTTGATATCTGGCACATAAAGAACATCGGACAACTGTTTTACAACTCCATCTGACTTGAGAGCAATCGAACCTTTTCCTTTTGCTAGACATTTTGCATCATTGCTGACTACTACTAGGATGTCATTCCCTACCGGCTGTAGAGAGGTATACCAATCCTTCCAACTGGTCATGTGGCGCAATGCACCACCATCAATAATCTAAGGTTCATCTGCAGGTACATGAACTGCCTCTATGCAAATCTCCTCAATTGCTACGAACAACTCTACTGGTACTGCCTGCATGCTGTTGCTGGACTCTTTCTTTACTCCATTCTTCTCATTTGCAATCTTCTTCCGGCACTCATTTTGCTTGTGCCCTGCCTTGTTGCAATAGAAGCACTTGATCTTCTTCTTTCTCTTTTTATCATTAGAAGAAGATGGGTTACCAGAGTCCTTACCCTTACCTTTCTTTGATCCAGCCGAGAAAGCCGATCCAGTCATCATCTTTTGATGCATCTCCTCCTCCAAAAGCATCGCACTGAAATCCTCAAAGTTGAGGGGTGGATTTCTATTCTACGTACTCAGCGCCGTAACAAGACCGTCGTACTTTGGTAAGAGAATCCGTATGCACCTTCGTGCTAGATTCTCGCTAGTGATGGTGATGCCAATCGCAGTCATCTGATCGCACAGATTCTTCACCTTAGTGATGAACTTCTCTGTCGTTTTAGACTCATACAGTTTCTCGTTCACGAGTTGAGTCTCCAGATTTGAATCCATGTCTGATTCGTGGTCTTGTACTGATTTTTCAAGACCGTCCATGCCTCCTCCACTGTGGTGACATGTTGAATTAACGCCATGACAGAATCACTTACACTACAGACAATAGAACATATCGCATCTGCATTTCTTCTTGTCCATGCGAGAATCTGATCTGCAGTTGGTACTATCTGTTGTCCTACATTGGCTAGATTTGGTCTCGCAACCGGCTTCATGTCCACCCCAGTAGTAGTATCCCAAAGCTCGTATGTGCTTAGGATGGTCTTCATCTTGAACTTCCAGAGTGGATAGTTAGTGCTGTCCAACTTTTCGCTTTCGCCAAAGGGTGGGATTTGCAGTCTTGCGGGCTGGGCCATCTCTCATAATCTGCTCGCAAACAAAAACACACGACCAAATCTTCTTGCTAGAGCCCAAGCTCTGACACCATGTAAGAAAACAATACATCTGTGCTCAACAGATAACAGGATCTCGTATGCAAGAGAGAAAAGCAGATAGTATGGAGAATCAAAAATTTGATTACTATAAAACTGATACAATAGATGGTGCTACCTCCCAGCCATGCGCTCCTGTGTGAGAAGCTTCGATGGCATGCTGGAAACAGTAGAGGACAGAGGCTGGATGCTAAGGAATTAGGGTTGTTATAGCCAGTGATGATTAGTGGGCTTCACAAGCTTGCTCTTATATAGCCACCAGTCATAGTCGGTTAGACCCAATTGGGTGACTGACCTAGTCCACCCAAAACGGCCGACTCGGTCCCAAAATAGGCCACCAACCACACGATAGAATCGTGGCACAGAATAGAGCAACTCACCTATGGTGTCCGTTCGGCCTAGAGCCCCCATCCGAGATCATCTAGGGCTCCCGCAATTCGAGTGTGGGCTACCTTGGGAAATGCTCCGTCTACCCTCAGTGTGGTTAGTCATGGGATGCCTTCCCGCACTTGCATGTAGCCTAGTTGGCAGTGTGCCAACTCTATCTGAAGCCGTCCAGCCATCAAGCCACACATGGCCCCCATTTGGTGTCCAAACCAGGACCTACCAGATAACCGAGCTACTCAAATGCCTTCTCCTCATATGGGGGGCTTACAAGTAGAGTTAGCTGGTTCCCGCATAGTTACACGAGAGTGGAGCATTGATATCTAACATAATAACCCTAACGATTGTGATTATGGGCACTCCCTAGCATTTTTAGCATCTCACATCTCACTTTCTAGAGCTTTTGCATGGCCTTAGGAGGATCTCCTTCGTGTTCCTCGAGTAGTGTGCAAGTTTCTCCAAACCAAAATCTTGTCAAAGCTCTAAGTACAGGGCTTCTCCCCCATTTTTCTAATGAATAATTTAGCTAGGCATTGGTGGTAGTACTTCAAATGTCCTCTTTTTTTTCCCTCTTTTCTATCAAATTTCTTGTAAACCCACCATTCAGGCAGTGTGCCAAAGGAAGAGAGTGTCATTATTACCTTCATAATTGTTCTGATTGCTGCAAATACTCACTCTAAAGTACACTACTGACAATCCAAACCTGACTTAATATTTTCTCCAAGGGATTTTTCATTTACTTCACATGCCTTGGTCTTATTTACCATGGATATGCATGGTGCCCTAGTGTTCATCTACCCATATTTGGCATGCAATATATAGGGGGAATCCTCCATTAACCTTAATGGACCCAATAGTGTCCTACTTGTGCATGTAGCATTCAAATGCAATCAATATAGCATAAATGGATGGAGTAATCTTAGGCTATCTATATCGAGGCTTTAAGGAGGAAAAATATAGAGATGGCTTACAAGGAGGCAAATTATAACTATAAGTATGCTTATATTTTTTATTAGGATACTTCTCGAATCTTGATCATCATAAGTATGTCCATTTTCTCATGTGCTCCGATTCCAATTCCATTTATTCAAGCGCTCCAATTCAAATTATGTCCATAGTACAAGGTAAAGGCCTTGAGTTTTGCCTTTCCTAGTTAGTTTTAACTTATGCATACCACGGATCACAAATCTCAGTGGTCTAAACTACGTCCCCCTTCCATACTAAGCTACCACCAATGGTCCAATCCATGTTCCCTTTCAATTTATGATGTCTTACAATTAGTGCAAGTGGATCCATCCACCTTTACTCCCCCCATTATTTATCAATAAGGGGCTACTTAGCTTTATCTCTCCTCAAAATACTCATGGAAAAAATAAAATACTAGTGGGAACACCTTTCTATTTTATATAGTGGTACGTGCAATGTCCCACCACCATTGGAATTTATTTAGCCATTCAAACCCATTTAATATTGATGTCATATTACACATAAAACAAGATAATTTTAGAGAATAAGCTTTTAAGATGGCTCAATGATGTTTGATGAAGATGAAACTTTGCATGGAGGAGGTTCAAAGAATCTTTCATGCATTGACCTTCTTGGCATGGATTTTCACTCTCACTAACATGTGCTTTTTGAAGTATATTTTGAGTACACAAACCATCAATATATGTTCATCAAAAAACCATCGCAAGTTTAATTTACTACCACTATGATTAAAACCCCATCGATCCATCAAAATAGATTTGGGAAATGGTTTTCCATGTTTAAGAGTATTTTTAGGCCCTTTGTAGTGCTAATGTCAATGCTAATATTGATGATATTGTTCATAAACTTTGTTAAACTAAACTAATGTGATGCATTGTGGTGCCTTTTACTTTCTAGTTTAGTATTTGAAGCTCAAACTCCTACATCCTCCCCTACATGCGTAAGCTCACCTACACTCTTTCCACCCTCTTAAGCTCTCCATCCTCTCCCTTTCCCTCTCCATCCCTCCCTTTTTAACCCAATTTTGACTTTAAGATAAGCACTCCCTACATTGCAAAGGTTGTGGGTCTTCCCTTGTATTATTCTCTTTATTCCACTCTCTTTTTGGCATGCCCTAGGGGGAAGGCTTAAGCTGGAGGCCAAAGCTACCATGAAGGGAAAATAATTTAAAGGAGAGGCTATTTATTTTGGCTTAGAGGCCTTATGAAGCTTTTCTAAGGAATATACAACAAATATCTTAAAGGATAAGGTTCAAGACTAGAAGAAGCAGATTCAAGAATTGAAGCAACAACTATTGCAGTTTCAGCAATAGTCTGAGGCGACCTCAACAACACTTCAAGGTACTAAGTCTACAGAATTTTTTTTTAAGTTTTTGTCTATGCAGGTACCTAAAGATATAGCACTAGGGCCAAGCAATCAAAGTAGCGGTCAGGTCGAGCTGAAGAAATACTTTCAAGAGGAGTTGGTATGACTAGAAGAAAGACTTCAAGCTTTTAAAGTGGTTAATGATTTGATTGGTGGAAACCCGGATACGCTGATGTTCAACCACCATTCGGAGGATCTATTCAATGTAGTACAAAAGAAAGAGGAGGATATGACCACTATTGATTTAAAGAAACAACTACAAGATGAACAGGAACAATTTGAAGATCAAGTGGAAGGTCAGTATGGAGCAGTTTATGGGAGTTCAACATGAAGCTTATGATGTGGATCATGAATTAATTCCAACTAGTTCAGTATCAGTAGACCATTGTACTAGATCCACTATAGTAGACAAATGAGTGGGTTCGAGTCTCAATAATTTTGTGGCACAAAACTAATTGTTCCACCGGGTGTGCCAGTGTGGGTGAGTGTAGCCTAAACATATTTAAGAACTATTTATCTTTAACAATGATAAAGCATGTATGGAAAACCTTAATGGGAGTTAGTTGTGCAACTGCTGATGAGGTGCATGTCTGCAAGTTAGCAAGCAACTACCATATGTAGTTAGTTAGTCATTCGACTCATGGATCTGTCATGCAGTATTCTGAATGCGGATATGGTATTGTTGATCGGAATCTGTTTTGCCTAGTTCTATGCCTACTTTATATGCTATTATTACATAAGCATTTGCAATATAAGAAATATGTAGTTGTTCACTTCAATCGATTATCTCTATTGCACTCAATCTTGAGTTGATGTGTTCATTTTCGGAAGCTCTAAATGCATCATGAAGATACAGTATGTTTACTAATAGGTAGATTTTGGGATCTAATCTCTACCTGTTATAATGTTCAAGCATTGTATACTTTTTCAAGCTGAATTCAAATGTGAAAGACAGCTTTTCAATGAAAGGCAATTAGACTTATAGAGATTCAAGTTGAGCTAGGAGTTCTACTATCATAGGTGGCAGTCTCACAAGAACCACAAACTTAGTTCTATGTAAGCTAGCTACTGGTAGCCTAGGTTATTTCAAGCTAGATAACATTATAGTTAGGGTTTCACTTAAGTAGTATTTTTGAAAGTCAACCATGGATTCTACTAAAGGGTGAGCAAATTGGTGTAGATACACTCTGAATTTGCCTGCGTGTTAACTCCCCATCAATAACTCAAGAGGGCACTCTCAAGAGCAGCAAGAAATTGTAAGAAGCAAATAATTAGATGCTTCCAAAGATTCCAAATTCAAGGTTAAGGACCTTGTGAGTGATGAAAAGTATGATGCAGATAGCCAACAAAGTGATGTTATCTTTGATGATGTAGGTCATCCGATTGGTCTTTATTGTGACCATATGATGACATCCATTCAAGCTTCCCATCATCACCATTTCTAAAGTCTATACAGCCCTGACCCCTTGCCTAGGGAGGATGATGTGTTGACCCCTCCTATTATCATTATTGATGATATCCCAAAGAGGAAGTGGAGCTATGCTCTACCCCACCAAATAGGGCAAGCCACAAGAAGAGGAGGAAATAGGATCAGTTGATTTTGATGACAATAAGAAGTCTAAAGAGAACTCATCAAACAACAAAGCTCACTTTGACTATCTAACCAAGGACCAATCTGAAGTGTTTCCAAAAATGGTGCATAAGGTAGCTAGTGCTTATCCAATAGGAAAAGTGATTAATAAATGACATACAATGAGACCTCATTCAAGAAGCTCAAGCATCAAAGGTGAAGCCTTTCTTGAATAGTGCTGGGCATAGGTGTAAGCCAATGAAGAGTATGTGGAGAATCTCCAAAAAACTTGTACATTCCCTAGTAACCAAGCTTAGCAATGTCTAGGCCAACCCAAGGTGCCATATAGGAAAGAAGCAAGTTGAGTCTAAGTCCTTTAAGATGAGTTGATCTACAATTATGAGTGAATCAATGTCTATGAGTAAATTTTGAAGGATTTGAGCCAAGGAATGGAAAAGGAACTCTCTCAAATGACAAACAAGCTCAATGTGACCCTCATAGACTTTGAGCATCAAAAGAGATATTGAAGATAGCCTCCAAAATCCTTAGAGGGAGGTTGAATCTACAACAACCATGATTTCTATTGAAATAAAGAAAATGAGCAACATTGGCATAGTACTTAATATGAAAGAGGAGGAGCAAGGACCATCTTATGTCCAGATTGATGAAATTTGCATAGAAAGAGATACCTTGTGACATGGATCAAGGCAGTAAAGAATGTGCTATTTGGGCTGTGATACAGCTTGGGAAATAAAATTGGGTTTAGTATTGAGTCCCATTCAAGATCTCAAGGATACAAAATGGCATGATTTGTAAGGGATTTGTATTGACACCACCTATGGCATTCAAATGGGTACTTGTTTATATGAGTCACCTATGTGAGTAATAGTGTATCAAATTATTTACGTTTGAGAAGAAAATAATACGAATATAGAGTATTGAAGATAAAATCAATAGAGTTCAAGTGTTAGGTCCAAGAATGCAAATGTGAGGCAAAATAATGCAAGAACTTCTAATTATTTGATTATTGTACCCTATTGTGATGGTTCATCTATTGTACTTCTTTAGTATAATGAAACCTTTCTCTCTCTATTTCTAAGCATTTTCATTTATGGATGTTTTCTACTTTTTGGTGTATGAATGTTTTTAGTGCTTGTTCACAGTTTGCATATTTGTTAAATGTGCGATTTATTTCTCCCATGTCCAGATGAAATCTGATCAATTGAAGTAAATGTCTTAGAAGGCAATATCTAACATAGGATGATAGTTTTTTTGGCACATGTTGCATTGAGTTTGAGTATAGAACCAGTCAACTAATGAGATAATCCATTGAATCCACACCATTGAAGAAGAGCTAGGCCTGGATGTGGAGGACTTAGTGAGCCTAAACTTGCATCAAGGATGATGCCTTTGTTGGTGCTTAGTTTCTTCACATGAGGCGGTAAAACAATTTTCCAACAATCATCCACCATTGCCATGCAAGTGTGCATGAAATGACGTAGCATAAAACATGATATCCACACATGATGCATTACACGCACATGGAAAACAAAGCATCATGCATCATGCTACATCAACCAAAGATATGCTATTGACAAAATGTATTGAAAAGTAAAGCTTAACACATTTAGCCCATGTTTTGTAAAGGTCACCAAATGAGTAGACCTTGGTTTTCAGTTATCAAACCTAACCACTTGTGAGTAGCTATGTAAGCACCCAAGGGACATACTGATCATGTTGTGATATAATGTTTGACCACCTTAAGTAGAAAATATGCACTAAGGGCCTCAAGGTGATGGACTTTTCTTTTGCAAACTCACATCTAACCACCTTATAGTAGCCAATCCATCATGGCACCAAGGAGATGTGTTGAGCATTGTGGTGCCATAAACACATAAATAGAGGCAAAGGTTCATAGCATGGGCATGTTGCCACATGTGGCATGGAGGTATTATCCCACATGTGGGCAAGAAAATGCAAGCATGTATCCCCTCGTATAGAAGGCAAGCTCATTTCAAGAAATATCATCAAACAAGATCTCAAGTCTCTTTATAAGTACAAATCTCAATCTTTACCTTGAGTTTATGCTTATGTAGTTTATCTCTTCACCATGTTTGCACTTAGGTTGCATCCACATTAAATTATCATTGTCATTAGTATAGGATTAGTGTCTATTTAGGTAGTCCTCTCATTAGTAGGAAAGCTTGATCAATGAAAATGAGAGAGATCGATCCGTGCCTCATCCATTTCCACATTGTGTGCATTTGCCAATGTACCAATTTGGAGATATATATTGTTTTACCATATAAGTTAAGAGCTTCAAATCCAACTTTCTTTTTAAAGTTTTGAATCTTTTCCTTAAAAGTGCACACACAAGCATATTTTCACATGCATGTGCATGTATGCATGCATGCATACATATGAATATACATATTGTTTTTAAAAATAAAATAATTTATAAATATCTTTAATATCACTCTTCATGTTTCTTAAGTCTCTCTCTCTCTCTCTCTCTCTCTCTCTCTCTCTCTCTCTCTCTCTCTCTGTGCCCAAAATGGGGGCCGATCTAGTGGCCTTGTAGCCCTTGACTACCTGCAACAAAAGATGCAACATCAACTTTAAGCTTAGGCCAAAAAAATTCTTGAATTATAGTCTATGCCCCATGTACAGTGTAGCTGATGCATTTATTCTAGTACTAAGTGATGGAATGGTACAGTGATGTAAAGTGCCTTTCGTAGAATAGATAGTCATCATCAATGGAATGCCAAATTTTGAAAAGTCTCAATCAATGGCTCAAAAGGGTTGCCCTCGATGATTGAGATATTATTTATGCTAGGTCATCAGCTCAATGCATCAGCAACAATTGCTTTGTCTTTGCTTGGTTGATACTAGATCATCGATTTAAAGCTATCAATAAGACTCTGGTGATCAGTTTCGATGAGTAACTCGAAACCCATAAGATAGTGCTTCCAGAGTTTAAGGGCATGAGCCATAGCGGCTAATTCTTTGTCATATGTGGAATAGTTTAGCTCTGCAAATGTTAACTTATGACTAAAATGCAATTGGATGGTTGTCTTGCACGAGAATAGCCTTGAAACCCTAGCCACTACCATGACAAAGAAAGTCCATCATTGTCAAAACTGGTGTTTGGGTCATTGCCACTTTAAGTCACTGGAAAGCTAAAGTGTGTTGCTTGCCCCAAGGAAAACACGAGTCTTATGCAGGAGTTTGGTCAACAGTTGTGCTTTCTGCAAAAAGTTCTTAACAAACCTACGATAGAAACTACACATACCTAGAAAAGATTGTAACTCATGGATGTCTTCAAGGTTTGGTTAATGATGTGCTTTGTGTGAACAAACCTATGGCAAAAACTACACAGACCTAGAAAAGATTGTAACTCGTGGATGTCTTTGAGGTTGTGGTCAGTGCACTATTGTCTCTTCCTTCTTGGGATTTACCCAAATGCCATGAGTTGAAACAATGTGACCAAGGTATTCAATTTCAAACTAGAAAAATGAAGTTTTGTCCAGGTTAGCATACAATTGATTCTCACCTAAGAGAGAGAAAATGAGATCCAAGTGTTTCTTGTGTTCCTCTAAACTCTTGCTATAACCATGATATCATCGAAGAAGCTACCAAAATGTCTTGATAGGGTAGGAAGATATGGTTCATATCATCCGACTAAACATAGGGTGCATTGGTCAGTCCAAAAGACATAACGAGGAATTCGTAGTGGCCAATTTGAGTTCTAAAAATAGTCTTGAAAATATCAGGCTTGGTCACTTTTACTTGATGGTACCTTGACTTAAAATTGATCTTGCTAAAGATTACGGCTCCTTTCAACTTGTTAAGAAGGTCATTGACTCTTGGAATGGGGTATCAATTCTTCACCATGATTTTATTCTAGGCATGATAATCGATGCACATTGGGAAAGTCCCTTTTTTCTTCTTGACAAGAAAACGGGTATACCAATTGGTGAACTACTAGGTTGAATCAAGGCTCATGTCAAAAGATCTTCTATTTGGAATTGAGTCTCTTGCTACTTAGTAGGGTTGTGTCTATATGGCCCTTTCCACGATGATTTTGGCATAAGGCCAATCTTATGCTCCTCATGTTTAATTAGGGGGGGAAGTCTTCCATAAAGTAGTGAGCATAGGTAGCTAGAAAGAGATCCATAGGCTATTGTCTATTTTCTCAGTCCCAAGACTATAGCCTCAATCTTGTTGACCATAACAAGATATGTCTAGTCACATTTGCACAAAGCTCTTTTAGCTTGGGTATGTGACGCATTCTAAAGTCATGGTCTCAATGCCTTGAGTCATGATAATGGTGTGCTCAAGATAGTCATGTTTGGCATTGTGATCGACACACTAGGGCATCCCTTGAATGAGATCTTGTTCGTGCAAAGGAATGACTAGGATATCTTGCCTCTCGACTAATGGCCCTAAAGTCACTTCAAGATCTCTAACCACTTGTAAACAATGTAATATTTAAAAAGTTGATTTAAATTTATATTTCATTTTAATGGATATAAGCCCTAGGTTTTCAAATAAATGATGTGAAATGAAGTCATGGGTGCTTCCATCATCAAACATGAGATTATGTTCCTTTTCGTGTCATAGTTGACGTCTTCGACAGGGATGGTTTTATCAAAGGTATAGTAATATAGTATTATAATATATTGGCAACTTTTTTCATCTAGTATTTTTTAAAGTTTCAAACCATTGGCTAATTTCAACTTTAATTATAGATTTTCTTTCAAATTTTGGTGAAATATTCTAGAACATTATAAAACTTTAATTGTTCCCAAATATGTTAGAAACTAATAATATCAAAAGCTACCTCTCTTTTCTGTTTCACAATAAAAAGACATGAAATAGCTAGCATTTATAAAGTACACAAAGCATAAAATTATTCAAGGGTAATGAATATTTTTCAAATACATTGTAAAGAAGGCTCTCAAAGTCGAGTTCAAATAGTCCAACAAGGTAATTATAGCGTTTCCTTTTACAAATTAACTTGCACAATCTTGCCTCTTTTCTATTCACAATCTAAAAATACATGACAGAGCCAACATTTGAAACCAAGAATACCAAAAGCTACCTCTTTTTCCTATTTCACAATCTAAAAAGACATGAAATAGCTAGCATTTATAAAGTATACAAAGCATAAAATTCTTCAAGGGTAATGAATATCCTGCAAATACATTGTAAAAAAAGGTCTCAAAGTCGAGTTCAAATAGTCTTAAAAGCTAATTATATCCTTTCCTTTTACAACTTGACTTCCACAGTGCTAAAGACCAATAAAATACAGCATTTGCTATAGAATGGGGTATTTTTGCATATAGAGTCATGCCATTTGGCCTTTGTAATGCCCCAGTAACAACGAGTCATGTTCATAGCTTTCAAGTCATTTCTAAATAAGTTTTAACAGGTGTTCTTGGATGATGTGTGCATCCATTCAAACAAAAAAGACCACTTCAAATGTCTTGAAGCAGTACTAATCAAATGGAGGGAGTATGGCATCTCCCTAAATCTAACAAAATGCCAGTTCATGGTCACCCATGGATTGTATTAGGACACATCGTTTCTCAACATGGGATTGCAACTAACATGGGCAAAATCAAAATCATTATGGAATTGCCTCCTCCTACAAATTCCAAAGGTGTACAAGTCTTTATGGGACATGCTGGCTATTATAGAAGATTTATATTGTGGTATGCCATGATAGCTAGACCACTTTACAAATTATTAGTGGAATTATTATGGACAGAAGAGTGCGACCAAGCCTTTGAGCTTTTAAAGTGGCGCCTAATCACAACACCCATCCTTATATCTCCCAATTGGGATATTGATTTTCATGTTCATAATGTATAACCTCTGAAACCTGGAAAGGTCCATAATATTTTATTGCTAGCTTTACAAACTTGGTATTTCCTCGGATTGTCTTTATATGCCTTTTGTCAATCTTTAAAAGAACCCAATCTCCCTTTTCATAATGTACATCCTTTCATTTCTTATTCGCAGACTTCTTGTACACTTCTTGAGCTTGTTGAATATGTGATTTAACCTGTGTAAGTACTTCTTACACATCTTCAGCAAATTGGTCAGCAGACAAAATCCTATCTCCTAAATGTGCAACGGGTGTGGGAAGGACTTGGCCATAGATGATCTCAAATGGTGCCTTGTAGTAGGTAGCAGAATGGGTAGAGTTGTTATACACAGGTCCTCATCAATCAAGTTATGCAATCCATTTGGGTGTGGTTACGCAAAGGTGCACTGCAGAAAAGAATAATATATGCAAAAGATGTCATGAACGATACCAACATTGAAGCCATTCTAAAGTATAGAATTGAGTACAAGGACTTCAAAAACATGCGCACTTCTTTGGACCACAAAGAGAAACTCAGGAAAGATGCTTTTACAATGATGAGAAAATTAGGGCCTCCAACCCTGTTCGTGATGTTATCGTGTGCAAAAAAACTGTGGATACCTTTAACAAAAATGTTTGCATTACATATACTCAACCAACAATAAAAAATGCATGGCACAAGAAGCACGAGTGCTAAAATAAGGAAATTGATAAGAGAGAATCCAACAATTTGTGCGAGATATTACGCTCACAAACTCCAACGATTCCTGAATCTGATAATGGAGGACGAAGAAATACTAGGAAACGTACTCGATCACTTCTTCATCACAGAATTCCAAAGCAAAGGAAGCCAACATAAACATGGCATCATGTGGATGAAAGATGCACCAACGTATGATATCCATGACACTAGTGACATCACATATTTTGTTGACAAGTACATAACATGTGACAAGAACCTAGTAGTAGCAAATATCAAGAACATCCAAACACAGAGACATACATCTACATGTAATTTAAAAAAAACATCATCTGTAGATTCCACTATCTTAAACCTCCACTAGACAAAACTATGATTCTAACACCTCTGCAAGACAATGATCTTCACATTTACAAAGAAATATACATAGCAGTTGCTAGACATCTACACAACATGGAAGTCAAAACAAATATGACGTTTACCAAGTGGATCGACAATATCAAAGTAGACACATTAACATGCACACTAGCACTACAACCACAAATAGGAGAACCAACCCTATTCTTGAAAAGAGAACCAAAGGACATTTCACAAATGCTTTTAATCCATAGATGAGATTCTTATGGCAATCAAATATGGACAAATAGTACATTATGGACCCATACTCAACCACAACATATTGCACTTCATACATAATAAAAATGGACAATACAATAACAAGCAGTCTCCAACATACAATTAAAACTTGCATACAAGATAACAATACTGCATACGATAGTCTACGAAGAATGGGAAATATGTTTTTACATGCGTAGCACATGAGTGCACCACAATTGGCATCCTTCATTACTCTGTCTTTGCCATTAAATAGAACAACAAGAAACTTCTACTTTATAAACACACCAAAAACACTCATCCTCAAGTGAAAACAATTGCAATGCCTCCCGAGTGAGTCTACTAACATACCATGCAAAACTATCATTCAATAAATACACAAGAAGAAAAGACATGGACAACATTTGCAGCAGAATATAACTATGACAATGGCAGCATTAAGAAGAGATGAAGACCAAGAATTATAAGATTTCTATAGTTCAACATGGCAAAAGACCCAGAGAATTACTATCATGAATAGATACTGCTATACTACCCTTTCAAAGATGACGAAGATCGTGAACTATCTATACATGGATCTTGGCAAGAAGCCTACAATTCTCGGTGCAAGATTATACTACGAAATAGAGCTTTATATACACAAGATGACAACAACGAGTAAAAAGCACAAGAGCATGATATCCAACACATGAATAACAACAAAATTGAGACGGCTGAAAACCATGACTTCAAACAAAATAAATTTCCCACATACAATATTACATTTGACATAAGAAGCATAAATTAAAAAATGATGAATGATAAATTCATTATTCCTATCAAAAAACAAATCCTCATGCGTAACAACGAATACTTCAAGATGATTCGATCTCTCAACATTGAATAGAGGCAACTATTTGACGATGTCATGACACGGAAAAAGATTCATCCGACAAAAAAAATTTACTTATTTCTCATAGGTGGAACTTGCACAGGCAAAACATACCTTCTTCTGCTTATAGTCCAAGGTTTATTACGGTTTTACAATCAAACTCTTTCATGTGTAGATTATGGACTACTGCATGTATTAATGTTAGCTTACACAAGGAAAGCAGCTTACAACATAAACAGCCTTACTATACACTCCGCATTACATTTGCCATTACAAACCCAAAACTTAACCTCCCTCTCGAGGGAAAAGCTTGATACACTCATTTGTCTTTATGAACAATTATACGAAAAAAATTTGACAAGATTTCATTAGTGGGAAGACAAACTTTGGATTTCGCCGACCTCTGTATGTGAACCTTTAAAAGAAATTACGTAGAATACTTTGGAATTGTCGACGTCATCTACTGCTGCGGGGATTTATATCAGACCAAATCGGTGAAAGACGGTTGGATAATTAAACCAAAGAAAGACTCATTGCAAACAGTAGCGAGCACATATTGGCTTACAAAACCACGATGTTATGAACTCCAAAAAATAATGCAACAAAATAATAATCAATTCATACAAGCACTGAACTCTTTCAGGAAGTGTACATATAGCGTCGAACAAATACAACACATCAACCAACGTTGCCTCCGTGACCCACCCCAAGACCATACATTCCCTCACCTTTACTATACCAACCTTGAAACAAACAAACATAACGACAAAGTTTTCCATGCAATGTCAAGTAAAGAATACAATAGCAAAGCAATAGACACATTCACTAGCTACAGTCGTATTTTATCTGAAATACTAGAAAATCCTAAAGCGACAGACGGCAGACTGCAAACAACAATACAAATTAAAGAAGAAATGTTGGTTGAATTGTGTGCATGAAACATTAATCAACAAGATGGATTAGTAAACGGTGCAGATGGTGTTTTCATGGGCATCTCCACATATCAAAATAATGCCATTGTATGGATTCAATTTCAGAACCCACAAATAGGGGATGAAACCCGGCAAAACAACTTCCATGCATACATAGCAACCATCAATCGTAAATGGATACCGATATTCCGAGTTACAAGGAAGGTACAAATTGGCCCTTCTAAAACAAACATCCTAATGCGACAACAATTCCCGATTCAAGCAACTGCTGCTAAAACGATCCACAGAGCACAACGTACAATGGAGAAATTGGCTTTCTCACTAGCAAGAATTCGGAAACACGACACTTTCACGCGTAAAAAACACAAAAAACCTTTACTTACTTCAACTACTTTAACAATAACATTTCCTTGTAGATAGAGACATGCATGATGAGATGGAAAGGCTAACAACTCAATCAAGATGGGAAACTCTAAATAATAAAATCCAACAACACAAACACAACTATACTGACACAATTTTTGAACTCTTATGTCATTACAGAAATACAAAGACGACATACAAGCCACATAGACACTTCATGAACTCCAATATTATATGTTTACAAGAGACTAGAACCGGAGACTGCAAACCATATCTCACGCCAAATTTTCAGTATATAAACAATCGCTTCAGTTGCACCCTGGTGCAAAAGATTCTCATTGAAAAAGCAGAGAAAATTTCACCACATGGAATCGAGATCACATCAATTCGTGTCAACGCAAAACACTGAACGTATGAAATTTTAAACATATACAAACCACCATCCAAACAAACGAAAATATTCTTTAATTACTACACAAAACACTGCCAACAATTTCTGCCACACAAAATATCATTCTCATAGGAGACTTCAACATTGATGTGCTTCAACAAACAAAAGACTCACGGACGTTACAAGAGATTATGAACAGTCCGGCTACAAACACAATAACAGAATACGTATTGTAGTCCCCTACTCGTACACCTACAAATACAACTTCGGCACATTCTCAACATGTGATCTCCCATTAGCAAAGACGAAGCCTTTTCTCAAACAAAAAACAAACAAACTTTTACTCACAGCAGGGCCTCAATGGAATCTCCACCTTGTTCTACATCATCTTTTGTGGTAGTAGATGGAATCAAATCTATGCATACATGTGATGGCTAAACATTACACAAATAATCAACCTGAGTTAATATATAGATGTTTCAAAGGAAGGTATTGTGATGACTTCATATGCATCATAGCTTACCAACTTGTAACATTTGGCGTTCATCTCTTTCCGAAGATCCTCTTTCGATGTTTAAGATTTCTTCCAGTGTCATGATGGATTTTATCTTTGTTCATTTTGCATGATGATTTGAGGAGGCTATAGTGTGGTTCTGATGATGACAACTTAAGGATTTTAAGCTATAAGTGTGTTAGAAATCAAATCTAAGGTGATCAATTTGTAGAGCACAATCTACTAAACACTTTTGCTTTTTACAGCACCTCAAACTTCCTCATGGATCAAAAGTTATGGCCATATGAAGTTTTGTGAAACTTCATCCAAAATGAGCTTTCATGTTCAAATCTTAGATAAAATCATAAAACAAAAGTCATCAATGTTTTGCACTACCAGAGGGAAAAAGGATTTCACACTTACTACAGATGTTCTACATAGGATAGGATTTCATTCAACTTGCCTCAATGTTAAGTTGACTTCCGAAACAACACTTCCTTGGCATGGAAACCACAAATTTGTCCTGACAAGTGAAATATGGATCCTTATGGAAGCACGAGAACCATTAATGGAAGGTGGGCCCACATTACCCTACGAAAGTATGGTCTAGGTATAACTACATCTACACAGACAACAGACCAAAACAAGCATTTTTGTGTTTATTCTTTTGTAAAAAATGTGTGTTTTTTGTATCAAAATAGGAGATCCTACTGAAAGTCAAGAAATACAGCTGAGCCCAGCATGTTTGTTACCAACTTGACATTGAGTTGTGAGAACTTTGAAGCCTCTAAGAAGATGCAGGTCGGACAAGTAGTTGTTTGCTCTCAGGAAAATTAATATAATACATTGTGGCTAACAATCAAGTTGTAATAAAATCCAATCAAAGCCTCTAACAAAATGTGATTGCGACAACCCCCTTTCCAATCCCAGATAAGGAGGCTCAATCATGTCAGAAAGATTTTAGAATGCCTCTTGTACTTGGAAAAAAGAGAAAAACGATATCCAATTAAAGTGAGGTCGCCGTACATAAACAACTGACGTGATCAAAGGAACACTGACATTATGGGACCCATCAAAATGTCTTTTGAATAAAATTAAAGTGGAGTATCTTGGTTGGAATTATCTTTCCACCTTTGTACAGACTGATCTACAGCATCTTTGGCCATTGAAATCTCTGCATCAGAGAACTTATGCTCCAAAATACCCAAAGGTCCAGGTTGTAGCACACTGAACACTTTTTCCAAGTCCCGTTCCCACTGCCTGAATCTGAAAACAAAACAGTATAAGGATACTGATGAGAACACTGTCTCCCGACCTTCCAAAAGATGCAGCTGAAATCTGCTCATGGTTTCAAAAGAAAACCTTACCCTATCTTTTGGCCACTACTATATCTTCATGTTTTATGTGATCCACCTTACTAAAATGCAGACAGTATCATTATATCATCTCTTTCTGTACAACTTTTTGTTCTTAGTTTGCTCCACAAGGCTCATTAAGCAGGCGGATACACAGATTCTGAATAATACAGCTTCCACAAAATGTGTAAAAATAAACATAGCACATGAAAAATTGGCATTTTGTAGCTTTTATGCTTTTTGAAGGGCATCTTTGCTATGATAATTTCCCCCAAAATTCCAGCTTCTTCAACAAGAGATCTTTCCTTACATCCAACATTGTATGGAACCCATGAACATACTCAAACGTGTGTTAACAGAGCAGAAGCAACAACACCTCTTGACAGTCACCACCAAGGCAAAAACCACGATTTCAACCTGCTTACAAGAACTAGGTCCCCTGACATCCCCACTAGTATCATCAGTACCCAAGAATAGGTGTAGACAGTTGTATAAACATAGCTCTCATACATGTACCCATATCTATGCACCCACGCACAAAGGAACATACATTTTATATGAAGTCTTTGTACTAAGTCTCTCTCAGAAATGCAGAGGGCAAGATTTATACACCCAAGGTGAAGGTGAGCATTAACAATAACAAAAAACTTTCCAACCACAATTGCAAAGATACATAATACTCAAAGATAATGAAAATACAGAAAAATATACTTCAGTCAAGGATTTTACAACAGATACAATAAAAGCAGTTGAAGCATTACGAGCCTATCTACTTTAATGTCTTCATCCTAACGCTTCAGTTGTAAGCATAAACACAATCATCCATCCATACAACAGATACAATAAAAGCAGTTGAAGTATTACGCGCCTATCTACTTTAATGTCTTCATCCTAACGCTTCAGTTGTAAGCATAAACACAATCATCCATCCAAAAACAGATTTTTGCTGGAGGACTCTAATCTCAAACACAGCCCCAAGGTATTCAAGTGAAGAGCTTACTTGAATGATGATATACTGGAGGACAGACAGCGACGCAGAAACTCTTGCATGTTTTCCCTTAACAACCTGAAATGTGAAATTAGCTTGTTATAGCCTTGAATAATGTCTTCAAGAAAATAAAAGTTCATTCAGTTCATGAGAAAATCCAAGATATCATCATAGAAGGAAGCCAAAAACTAAGCCATGGATGGAATGTGAGCCAGCCTTGATCACAAAAAGCTACAAAATGTTGACAGTTCGATATGGCAGAAAATTGCATGGCATGGAAGGTGCATACACAGAAAACCCATACAACAGTTACTATTCAATTCCTGGAATCGTAGGGAAATCTTGCACACAAAGCAATCCATAAACACATACCAAACGCCAGATACATCCCCCCCACGGAAAATGAACCTTCTATTTTATGCTTTGACATAAGCTATCCGTGAGGGCTCTGACAAGAAAAGAAGACCAGCTGCTTTGCGGCTTGCTTCTTAGGATTCCAACTCACTGCCTAAGGTAAACCAAGAGCAAAGGCCAGCAGTCAGTGTGTGGGAATGCTGACAATGCCCTACGATCTCCTAGAACCCTCATTACCTTCCCAAATCGTGTGCAAGGTATACATAATGCCCATTAACGAGGGTGGCGAATCTATCGTCCACCCATCAAAGGCTGCAACATGCAACCCAGATATGCCATCCTGCCACCATCTTCCTAGACATCATCCTCCGGCAGACATGAGCGGAACTGCCTGGAGACCAGTGTGACATGGTAGATCTCCAGGTGCACGATTCTCTCCCTCCAGCAAGGGACACTATATGAAGCTCCACGGTTTAAAGGAAATTTGGAATGAGACACGACCTTGTATCAAGGCTGATGCCTTTCTGTGATGGTGGATTGGAGAGGGGCAGATTACTACTCTTCTCTTACTCTGTCCATTGAACTAATGGTGGCTGTTTGCTGGCTCTTCTGGCTACTGATGCTTAGAATAAGGGGGAGGGATCGCTTTTATAGCATGATTGGCAGCCAGCAGACTGCCACATGTCAGCCTATTCCTGTGCCTGCTGCAGCTGACTAGCTCATGTTCAGCTTCCTGCTGCAGCTGACTAGCTAATGTTTGGCTTCCTTCATGGTCAGGTTCAACTTTTCTAGGTGTTCCCTTACCTATATAGGGAGGAAGTTTCACTTCCCTCCCCATCACTTCTCAGCACTTCTCTCACTGTTGGATTGTGGGAGCAAGTGACCTCAAGTTTGTGCTCAGCATTCGGAGGATATTGCCCATCACTACTCTCGCCATAGGAGAGTACTTGCTCCACACGTCCCAAGTCTCCACCCTCCTCTGAAGAATCCCCATTTTTCTTGGGCTTACCTTTCCATTTGACTTACCTTTGTCCGAAGCAACAAAGGCTGTCTCATCACCACCTCAGCTCGGTTGTACATCTTCTCCTCAGCTTCCTCCTGCGAAAGTATTAGCTTAAGCTCCTCAAGGGTTACTGGCTCTGTTAGCTCTGTAGTTGTCATGCTTGTGATCAACCCTCCGAAGCGCACTTGGGAAACATTTAGCACTAGCAGTGTTCATGTCCACCTGCCCAATCCTTCACCACCTTCACTTTTGTGAGGTAATCATGCTTTCAAAATTTTCATCTTTTACAAGTCATTCAAGATGGTCAATGCTTGTGCCGGATAATCCCAATGATCATAACCCACTCTTAAACCTTCATTAGGTCTCTGAGTGTAATTATATTCCCTGCCGCACCCAAGGGGATTCAGTTCTACTCGAGTCACCATCTTCCAAATCTTCCTTGCCACCCTGTGGCTCCTGATCTTCACCTCCCACAACAAGTAATTGCTCTCGTTCAACTTGTCCTCCTCTCCAAACTTGGAAATAAGAGGCATACCAGATGTGACGAAACAGCCTGCAACCTAACTTCACAATAGGAGAACCGTCTCAATCAGAGTCCTTGTCCTTCAGATGTAGTGAAGATAAGTAGATCCTTTGGCAATATCATGTCAGAGACACCAGAGCTTGCTTGCTGTAGCCGACCCCTTGCAGCAGAATGATTATACCCAAGGGATCCTACTCCCCTTAGATCACACTTCAACATGTGCACACAAGTAGATCTCGAACACGTTCAGAGAAATATAAGGCCGAGTAGATAAGACAAAATGATATATATCTGCTCCAAACTAGGACTGACCATAGTACAAAATTTGCGGTAGGTGCACCGCTCATGGACAGCCTAAGTGCCGATGATCCTAAACATGGCTTAATAGGGCTTTATATAGAGGTGAAGCACTGGTATGCTCCCCTCTCCTTGTAGACAGACTGCCCCCTAAGACAGGCTGACTTCCGATCGGGACAATGTAATTCCCAAAAAACAAAATATTGAGCTTGCCAACTTGAAGCAGTTCCATTGTTGCAAATCCCAAAACCCCAAGAAGAGGATGAGGAAGGTACTGATGGTGTTCATAGGCAGATCTCTCCCTACCTTTGGTGAGCATGGAACAAGGATTGAGTTCATAGGTAGATCCCTCTCTACCTTTGGTGAGCATGGAAAAGGGATTGAATTCAAACATCCCAAGTTAAAGGGTGAAAATTTTCTCCTTGTATGCACCCATATCTACCAGAAAACCCTGCTATTGGATTCCTATCATCAGATAGAGGCTGCGAGCATCAGGGCACAGGAAACAAATTGCGGGATGAGGAAAGAAATAGCACGGTATCGAAACGGCAACGGAAGACGCTTTTGCAACGTTTGCAAAGGGAGAAACAACGAGAAGAAAGAAGACTCCTTGCAGAGCAGCAACAGGAAGCAGTTGCAGATGCACGCATTTGGTCATTGCCATCAGAGCAAAGAACATGAGTTGTGATGTCATGATTGGTGGTAGCATTCGAGGAAGCAACATCAGGCCATTCAGGTGAATACTAGTCTCGAGTCTTCACAAGCTTTAGCCTACAACCTAAAGTTTATAAAGTGACAACCCTACCAACACCTCAAGAGATGCATGCAGAGGGGAAGCAATGACTGCTCATCCTAATCTGAGAAGTTTATGGGATTCAACAGAACACAAAAAAAGGTGATGCTTTGGCACAAACATACGAGAGTTTCTCCAAATAACAAGGACATCTGTAGAAAGCAGACGGGATGCAAGATGTTTGACGAGCACATCATACACATGCTTGATACAATGCAGGTCAGTGGTTGCCTAAACCATCCCGGTGGTTGTTTGTGATTTAACTTTGGGATAGTTTACTGTTTCATTTCTTGATACAATGTAGGTCAGTGGTAGTTTGTGATTGAGCTTTAAGATAGTTTACTAGGCTGGCTTGGACTTAATGTGATTGTCCTAAACTAGCCCAGTGGTTGGAATATCATGCAACCATGGTTGCTTCAGCTCACACACTAGAACCAAGCTGGCTTGGACTTAATGTGATTATCCTAAACTAGCCCAATGGTTGGAACATCATGCAACCATGGTTGGTTCAGCTCAAACACCAGTTATGTGATTGTCCTAAACCAGTGTAATTGAACAAAAAGTAACAGCAATATATTTTGCAATAGAACAGCAATATATTGTTATTTTGCTAAACCATCTTGGTGGTTGGAACGTCATGCAATCGTGGTTGGCTCAACTCAGTGTGATTGAATAGACATTAGTTATTGACCAACTCGATGGTTGAAATTACTGTGTTTCTTAGTACTTAAATTAGTTAAATTCAATTTCCTACTGTTCGAGTCATATACTACTTAATTTCTAGACCGGGATGGCTTGAACTTAATGTGATTATCCTAAGTTAGCCCGGTATTTCAAGTCAAACAACAATATCTGATTGAAATTGTGGTTAAACAGAAATAAAGAAATAAAAAGCAATACATTGGCATAGAAATTAAAAGCAATAAATTTTTATTTTGTAATTGTGAAACTCAGAAATGAAAAGCAATATACTTGTTATTGTCTAATTATGACCATCAGGCTAAACCAGCGCGTAGTTGAAATAGTGATTGTCCTAAACCAGCCCAGTGGTTGAAATTATGACCGTGTCCTAAACCAGCCCGGTGATTGAAATTGTGATTGTCCTAAACCAATGCAGTGGTTGAAATTGTTTTATTTTTCTGATACCTTATTATATATGACTGTATTAAACCAACCCAAGGTTGAAATTGTTTTGTTTTCCCATAGGTTGATTAGTTTAATTAGACAGCGTTTTTGCACATATTGTATTTTGTTTTATTTTCGTCATAGTAGTGCAAAAAGAGGCCTGCATGTTGGGTCAGCAAACAGATTGTATCTCAATTTTATGGATTAGAATCCTAACATTTCAATTGGGCAGAGTAGCTTTGAGATTTGGAAGCCCTAGTACGTCAGGAAACTCAAAGACATGAATGTTTGTTGTTGCCAATTTGCCAAACACACATAGGCTTTGACCTATGCAAGCAAGCTATGAATGACTTATTGGGTAGGTGCCAAGTTCCGCACAGCGCTCCTGCGAGCCCTCCCTCTCCCTCCCGCAGCTTCTACCCCCCTAGCTCACCCCCGCCTCGGCCGCCCTCACCCCCTTGCCTCTCCGCCCTCACCCCCTCGCCCTCCGCCTCACCCCCGCCTCGACCGCTTGCACCCCCCCCCTTGCCTCTCCGCCCTCACCCCCCTCGCCCCTCTGCTCAGCCCGTCGCCTCACCATGCCCTCACCCCCCCTCACCCGCTCTCACTCTCACCCCCTCGCCTCCACTCACCCGCCCTCACCCGCCCTCACCCCTCGCCTCTCTGCCCTCACCCCCCTCGCCGCTCCGCCTTACCCCGCCCCCCCTCGCTACACCTCACCCCCCCTCGCCTCTCCACCTCACCCCGCCCCCTCGCTTCGCCCTCCCCACCCCCTCACTTCGCCCGCCCCCCGCCCCCTCGCTTCACTCTCCCCCACCCCTCGCTTCACCCCGCCCCCTCGCTATGCCTGCCCCCCCCGCCCCTCGCCCCTCCCACCCTTCCGCCCCGCCCCTCCCGCCCTTCCGCCCCGCCCCCTCCCACCCTCCCGTCCCGTCCCGCCCCACCCCAACCGTCCCCCACCCTCGCCTCCTCACCCCACCCGCCCTCCATCCTCAAACCTTCCGGCCCTCCGCCTCCACCCTCTCCTGCGCCTCCGCTTCCCCTGCCCGTCTCACGTCGCCCCGTTTCGCTTCACCCGTCTTCATCACACCCAGGCTCCACCCCCCGCATCTATCCCCCCCCTTTTTTGGGTGGCAGCCTCTTCTTCATCGGAGGTCTCATAGTTTGTCTTGACGGTATGGCGGCTCCCCGCCCGGAACCGGAGGCCCAGTCGGACTCTCCCTCTCCAGATGCCTACCGCGTTATCTTGACAGAGCAACAATCGTCTCGGATGCAGGAGGTTGCTAATGACTTTGCCCTTACCTCTGTCTATGGCAAAGTCATTGGACATTCCCCCTCCAGATCAGCCATCAGGGACTGGCTCCAGTCCACTCTCATGCTAGAGGACGGCCACATTGAAGAGGTGGCCCTTATGGGAAGGGGCATCTTTTGGCTTAAACTCTCCAATGCGAAAGCTGCGAGCAACCTGATTACTGGTTCCCCCACTTCTGTGGACGGCAAGATCATTATGATCGTCCCTTGGTACCGTGGATTCAGTGCAGCGGATTTTGAATGCTCGGTTCCGCATACCTCGCCATCCAATGACACTAGTTTTTCCAGGTCTTGCTGTTGAGCTGCGGCCGATTGTCAGGGACCTGGGCTCCCACTTTGGCTGGGTTATGCATGACACTTTTGCCGACGCGGTGACTACGGCAGGAGCCCCCCGAGTCCATGTGGCTGTGGCGGACCCTACGACTCTCCCTGCAGTGATCGAGATCGTGACAGATGCTGGCAGCATCACCCAGAGCATGGTAGTCACAGGACAACTAGGCCAGTGCCTGAGGTGTCACGGCTTTGGGCACCTGGCTACTAGTTGTCCACGATTCACCAGTTCCTCTCGGCCCCCCCCCACCCCCTCCCCCTCCGCCCCCTCCCCCCCCCTCCGGGCAGCCACGTCAGGAGGAGCACAGGTAGCCGGAGTCCGGTCCAGAGTTAGTTGGCGGCTGGACTGAGGTCAGAAGGAAAAGAGGAAAGAATAAGAAGTTTTTTGAAAAAGGCAAGGAGGCCGAGGTTACCCAACCTGCAACAGCACCTCAGAGACCTGACAGGCAGCCGTCCCAAGGTCCTGGGAGAGCTTCTTCTTCGACGGTAGCCCGTCCTCCATAGCCTCAGATCCCCCTCTCTTCCGCTCCCCAGCCCCCTTCCACTCAGCCCCAACCCCTTCCCCAGTCACACCCCCCCTCCCGACTCGCAGCTTCAGCCCCCGCCTCTTCCTCTTCAGTCTCCTCCTCTTCCTTTTCAGCCCCAGTCCCAGGTGCAGCCCCATCCCCCCCCGCCTCTCCCAGCCCTCCTGCAGTGTCAGCTATACCGATGGTTCCTCAGTCGCGGGCAGCCCCCACTCCCCCTCCTCCTCCCCCCCCGCTAGTCGCCTCTGTGGAGTCTGAGTTGCCTACCCCCCAGCCACCCCCCCCTTCCCCTCCACTCGACATCAGTATCTTCCTGCTCCGATGGGAAGATCACAGCCTTGGCCCCGAGGGATGGCCCTAGCTTTGCTTTCACATTCCTTAGCGACGGCACCGAGACTTGGACAGACGACTCGGTCTAGGAAGCTCTCAGAGAGCAGACGCACGCTCAGGTTTGCTCCTGGATAGGCCCGTCTGGTGGACAGCTTCTCGAGACTCAGTGGTCCGAGGGTGACGTGCGCCTGCGGTGGTGCGCCACCAAACGCTTCAGATTGATTGTGATCCTCAAGCCCCCTCTGTCGTGGCCCCTCCCCTAGGATGTCAGAGCCTGGACCCCTCAAAAACTCCGAGCCTTCTACGGGATGACTACCGCAGAGATCTCGAGTTGGCTGGAGTTGGAGAGCATCCAGAGGTCTGTGGGTAGGCCTGGAGTTGGAGGGTTCCAGATTAGGAATCCTCAACATCTATGCTCCCACAGACCTCCGATGCAGAGCCACCTTCTGGAGGACACTCACAGGGATTCTCCCAGATATGGATTCCTGGATTGTTGGAGGCGACTTCAACAATCTGGAGACCTTGGAGGACTAGCAAGGCAGAGGACCAGAGTTTACAGGTATGTCTCAGGCAGAGCAGTCTGCTTGGGACTCCTTTATCTTCGTGCAGCTGGAGAGACCCGTCCTTCCGTCGTTGGCACGGGAGCTTGGATTTCTCGTGGGGCTTCCGCAGGGAAGGAGGCAGACTCTTGGAGAGACTGGATAGATTTTATGTCAGTGATTGGGCCATCAGCAGAGGCGGTCAGGCGGGTATAGTACCAAGGATGACACTTTCTGACCACGCGCATGTGCTCCTATCATTAGACTCGGCAGTTCAGTCCCTTCCTCCCCGGTTGTGCCGGATTCCCGACTCCATCTTCTTGAGGGAGGACGTGCGCAGCCGTATCGGTAGCCTATGGGACAGAGATTGGAGCGAGTGCGTGGATTTGGTTGATTCGGTGGCGCAGGCTCTGCAGGAGTCCAGTCAGATTTGCCAGCTCGCAGCACTTCAGGTTCGACAGGAGTGGTGGGGCAGAGAGAGCTCTCTTCGTAGGGACCTCGCGTCTATTAAGCGACTCCAGCAGGCAGCCCCGAGCTTGGAGGAGCTTTGGATCCAAGCCCTTCGAGCCAGAGCCCTTCTTGAGGAGACTCTCCAGTGCCGTTTAGAGTTTTCCTATCACGCCTCTCTCTCTTTCTGGGCTCGGAAGGGCGACCGGATGTGCAGGGAGTTCTTCAGGACACATGGCCAGAGAGCAGCAGGTGATCAGCTACAGAGTCTTAGGACAGCAGAGAGGCACATCGTTATTGATCCGGGTGAGGTCTTGGGGTTGGCTACCGACTTCTACAGGACTCTTTTCCAGCAGGAGCAGCTTGCCCCTCGCACTCGACGCTCCCGTGAGGAGGTGTGGAGGCACATTCCATCCCTGGTCCAGCCTAGCATGCAGGCGACGCTGTTGGCACCGTTCACGACGGATGAGATGTTGGAGGCCTTGATGGCCATCGACGGGCAGAAATGCCCTGGCAAGGATGGGCTATCTCGAGCTTTCTTCACCTCCTTCTGGGATCAGATCCATCAGCCCCTCCTAGCAGCCTTCCAGAGGATTTTCAGCACCGGATATATGCCAGAGAGCCTCTCCTCAGGACTGATTTGCCTCATCCCGAAGGGAGGAGATCGACAGGAGATCCGTCAGTGGCGCCCGATCACCCTCCTCACCACTGCCTACAAAATCCTTGCCAAGATGATCAGCGCCAGAGTTCGGCCTCTACTTCCAGACCTCATTCATGACACTCAGACAGGCTTTGTCCAGGATCGCAGTATCGTGGATAATGTCTTTACCTTCTCAGAGGCGGCGGAGTGGGCTCAACACAGTGGGTCACATTTAGCCATCCTACTTCTCGACTTTGAGAAGGCCTACGATCGAGTGGACTGGTCCTTCCTGGAGGGTACTCTGGAGCGACTAGGTTTCCCAGCAGGATGGATTCAGGGTATTTCAGCATTATACAGGACAGCTTCTAGCAGGGTCATCATCGGTAGTAGGATGGGAGAGCGATTTCGTTTGGAGAGATCAGTGCGTCAGGGTTGCCCCCTTGCTCCTTACCTGTTTCTCTTCTTCGCCGAGGCTATGACATACTACCTTCGGCTCTGGGGTGTTCGCCTTCCCATCAGGGAGGACACGGAGGACTCGGAGTATGCAGATGACACAGCACTGTATGTCCAGGATGATGAGATGATGCTGGAGAGGGTGAGGATGGCCCTAGAGATCTTCTGTTCGGCAGCCGGTGCAAAAATCAACTGGAACAAATCAGTTGGTTTTCTCACAAACCCCGAGGCGTGCTCACAGTGGGGGAGGTTTTTGGGTTTCAGGTGGATCCCGCGGGGACAGACAACTAGATATCTCGGCTTTCAGGTCGGCCTGGATATCACGCCAGCTTAGCAGTTTCTCCCGGTGCTAGATTCCATTCGACGGAAGCGGGCTATCTGGAGCACTGCTAAGCTCTCTCTTGCAGGTCGTGCTCTGGTAGTCAACCAGGTCCTCCTAGCCATGGCTTGGTATGTGGCTTCCTGTTGGTGTTTCTCGAGATCAAGCATGGCACAGCTTAGGAGGTTGGTTCGGAACTTCCTGTGTTCCGGGGGGGACGGTCTCAGAGATACCAAAGCTAGGGTTGCCTGGCAGACAGTCATTCTTCCGCAGGCTGAGGGTGGCCTGGGGGTCATCGATCCAGAGCTTCAGAGTCAGGCCCTGCTGGGCAAGTTAGTTATCCGCGGTTTGACCCCGGGGGGGCAAACGTGGAAGATGTTACTTCAGCAGGGGGTCGGTTCTTGTGTCCCGCGCCGAGGTGGAGAGTGGCTACTATCTCTCAGGTGGATCTTCACTTCTGCCCCGCTCACTCAGCCCCACTCCCCACTCGTTCGTAGCCTCCTCACGGTTTGGAGGCGGCTCCGCCTCAGTCTCATACAGTCCCCGCCTAGCTGTCAGGAGGAGATCGATTGCCATCCGCTCATCTAGAACGGTCAGGTCAGAGATGCCGAGGGCCTACAGCTGGGGGAGAGATCACACATCAAGTGGGACGGCTGGATGAGAGGTCCACAGCCCGCCGGTCCCTTCGAGTGTGGAGGGACACGTACAGACACTTGGAGACCGCTGATCTAGCAGTCGCAGCTGGAGGTGCTCGTGGAGCTCAGGCGAGATGCACGGAGATAGATGGAGCAATTCCAGCTGAGTGGTTGGTTCCACCCGAGATTCAGTTCCTCATGCCTGGTGATGACCGTTGGCTGGGACAGTTCACCCCCCGTGGCATCCCACTGGTGGTTGCAGGTCGGATGGACGACTCCTTTGTTTCCTTCTTCGTGGTTTTGGGGGACGGCCGACTCAGGAGAGAGGATGTGCTCATCGACCCCCTACTCCCATGGCAGAGGGTCCAAGTCGTAGGCCTCGTGGGGAAGGTTTGGCGAACCAATCCCAAGATAGAGCAGGACCAGCTGCAATTATGGCGACTCTGGCTCTGGGAGGGGCAGGCCTTGTCAGAGCTTGATTGGGACCCAGGAGAGTGGAGTTGGCTAGAGATTGTGACAGCAGGTCAGGGGCCGACCTCTTTCTTTGCCTACAGCACGACTTTGGGCAGGCGAGTTCTCGGGAGGATGCAGAGCCGCCCTCCCACCCAGCGGCCCAGTTGGTATGCTCAGGGTATCTCCAGGTTATTTTTGCAGGCCTTCTGGAAGGCCTTGTGGGAGAGCTGGCGGGCGCGGAAGATTTCCTACTTCCTTTGGCTTCTCGCCCACAAAGGTCTTCCAGTGGGGAGCTGGTTGCGGCAGATAGTCAGGATGGATGTTGTCAGATCTATCTTGAGGACGAGGAGTCACCAAAACACTGCCTATGGAGCTGCACTCGCGCCCAGGAAGTGTGGAGGTGGACCTTCGGGATCCTTACTCGCGCAGCATCGGAGTTAGGTTTGATCACTTGGGGCGCGTTCTGCTGGTGTAGCACCGCACCTGGTTTTCATCACTTGTTCGAGGCATGTCCGTAGGACCCCACTTTCCTTATCACATAGGGGACGTGGGGGCCGCTCGAGAGCATTCCGCCGCACCTGGCAGAGGCTGGCACAGGATCTCAGGAGAGGCAGCCAGTCTGGGAGATTATTAGTAGCATCGCAGGATGGCACATTTGGACCTCGTGCTGCGCGCAGATCCTTGGTGGCACCTCCCTTTCGACTACCTAGATCATGACTGACATCTGGAGTGAGATTATACACACACTCAGAGGCCAGTGGGACCAGATACAAGGAGACTCCCGGGCTGGCCGGGAGAAGCGGAGACGTTTTCTCCGTGTTTGGGAAACACAGGGCCTCTTCTTCGAGCATACTTTGCAGGGCCTTCAGTGGCGCTACTCACCACCTCTCTGGTTGTTCATTCACACTCGCCTGATCCCTCCGTGAGAGAGAGCTTTACTTTTGTTCCCTTTTTGGGCTGCATCCGATTTGTGAACGCAGCCGTCAGTTGCAAAGCTGACCTCTTGTATCTTGTTTTCAAAGTAATATAATTAGCACTGTTTTTTTGGCAAAAAATGAATGACTTGCGTATTGGAGCATTGCTCCATGGGGATCGATGCCCATGTCTCCCCGATGAATGTGTCGTTTGTAGACCACCTAGATCCTCATCATGTGTCACACGAAAGGCCACCCGGATCCTCATTATGTGTCCCAAACAACCACTGCACTTGTTTTGTAAATCCCAAATAATAGATTAACCACATACTTGTTTTAAGAATATCCCAAACAACCACCGTGCTTGTTTTTAGTCATCTAATCGCACATCATAGGATCTAATTGCATTTTCCTTAGTTGCACAAAAGGAAAATAGCTCCCACAAACAGGTTGCGGTTCTCTTTAACTATTGTCAGATTTCAACCACCGGACTAGTGAAATATTAGAAAATGCATTTGTTCATGGCGTCCCCTTTAGGCTAGTTCTCTTTAACCATGTTAAATTTCAACCACTGGGTTGTGACCGCAAATCCACGGATGACCACAAATCCTAAATGAATGAATTGCATATCATTCATCCTATAATAATAGAAGCAAGCCACCATGCTGGTGGCAATTAATATGCTAGTGTGCAACCAACCAATTCATCATAGAAGTAAACCATCTCGGTGGTGGTAGTTCATATCCTAGTGGACAACCAACCAATTCATCTTGTAATAATAGCAGTAGCAAACCACCGCACCGTGTTGGTGGCAATTAAAATCCTAGTGTGCAACCAACCAGTGCAACCAACCACCGCACTGGTGACCACTTATCGTGTGCTACCGCCTTGCTATCCTAAAATTGTTGCAAAGTGCTATACTAAAACAGTCCCCTTTAGGATGGTTCTCTTTATCTATTATCAATTTTTCAACCATTGGGCTAGTAAGCACAAATCCTAAATGAATTACAAGCTATAGAATCATACTGTATTATTGGAAAATGTCCATCAAATTACAACTCAGGGAAACATTTTCAAATTATAAAGTCCAATGGAATGAAGCGGTCATAAGAAAATAGAACCTTCAAATCTAACTAAATGCAACATTTATAAATTATAAAGTCCAACTGAGTGAAGCAGTCATAAAAGAGGTATCCAAGGATGGATAAATGGCAAATTATTACTTTAAAACTGAAGTTATGAAGAAAACCCAAATGTATAGTCAACCCCTAAAGTTATATACCCGGGTAGTATACGACCAAATTTTACTCTTCTATGTTTTGAAAAGAGACCATCATCCTATCTAAGGATGGATAAATACAAAGACAATTTACTACTCTCTTTTTTTTTTCAAAGAAGACAATTTACTACTTAACTCAAGTTCCATTGAAAAGCGGACTATATTAGAGGGGTGGTCAACCCCTAAAAAAGTCTCGAGTAATATATATCCAAGATTCCAAGAGATCAAGTCCAAGACCTTTGAAGGACTTTATATTTATGGAAGGATTCTAGGACAAGGGCTTGACACTTCGCATAGTGGGAGCCTTCAGCAGCAACATACTTCGCAAACTATGGGTTCTTATAATATTGAAGCCTTTCCCACAGCTCCTCTTGCAATATGATCATCTTGTGAATGGCACTCTTAGGAGCTCTATGTTCCTCCTCCAAGTGATCAATCTCATCTACGAAAATCTTGGGTTGTCGAGGGACCCCTTGCAAAAATCTTGGGTTGTCGAGGGACCCCTTGCGAAATGGCTTCATCAAGCTCATGACAAACGACAGAATAAATGTCATTGCTGTTGTGGCTTTCCATCTCTGTACCTTCGAGACCTCTCAGGTTTTTAAACTTAGTTTTTTCTCCTACTATCGAAGCTGTAATTGCTCACATATTCCAATATATCAAATCAAGCCATCTTGACATGCTCAATGATGAAATCCAGTAAGATATTTGCCATCTTTGAAGACCCATGTATCGATAGATTCCCCACACATTACATTGATGAATATGACAGGTTAGTTGTATGATACTTAAGGCTAGAGGAGGTAGGAATCGATAAGGAAATACATTTTTCTTGGTTTAGGATTAATTGCACCCCCCACTAAACATAACCTTTAGTAAATCCCAAACAACCACTGCACTTGTTTCTAATAAATCCCAAAGTAATCCCAAACAAGAAAAAATATAAATCCCAAACAATATACTAATCCCAAACAACCACCGCGCTTGTTTTAGTGACAATGATTGTGCATGAGGGGTCATCTAATTCATAGGTTCATGTTAGCATTGAGTCGGTATCAGATTGTAATAACAATGATTGTGCATGAGGGACCATCTAATTCACAGGGTCAGATTAGCATTGAGCTAGAATCAAACTGTAACAAAAATGACTACAAGATTAGAATAGTTCTCGTTCTTGTGACCGAGAATTATTGTTATTACAGTCTGATGAACTGACTCAATGTTAATTTAATGTCCTATTTTGATCTTGACTTTCTTCAAGGCAATTGACTGTAATAACAATGACTTTGCATGAGAGAACATGTGATTCACAGGCTCAGATTAGCATTGAGTCGAAATCAGACTGTAATAATAATGACTTTGCATGAGGGACCATCTAATTCGCACACTCAGAATAGCATTAAGCTATAGTTAGACACTGTAAGAACATATCGGACTGTTAGAACTTTAGAATTTCTAGTTATAATGGCCATTGAATTATTATGATATTGGCTCTAATGATCGAGAAATTCTCCCATGGCAACCATCTAATTGCACATCATGGCTAGACGATGATGTATATGGCTACCCATGCTAGGCTAGGCTACCAGCAAGTTGGATGCATGTGCCACCGCTCCTCCCCCCTCATCCCATCGAATTATTATGATCTTGGCTCCGATAACCGATAAATTCTCCCTTGGCAACCATCTAATCACATGTCATGGCTAGACGATGATGTGTATGACCGCATACCCTTAGGTAGGGCTACCAGCAAATCCACCAGCGGGTGGATTGTGTGCTCTTAGCAATGATAAGCACCTAGCATTGTGCAAACTAACATAAGCAATGAAGGGAAAAAGAGTGGGAGGGCATAAATTCTAGCTATATAAAGGCCTTAAGGGCAAAGAAACAATACACCGCCCCTATGAAAATTCCTCTCCTACCCCCTTGCATGCTCTCCAAGGCCCCTTCCAACCTTGTGATAAATTTTATGCTGCCCAAGTCATGGGATTTATTATTTGCCTTGGCTCTCCATCTTGCAATACTCCACCAGCCATAGCCATGTTCAAGTAGCCAAGGTTTTTTCAACATCGTGCGCTTCTTCTGGTTAGTAAGATCGATGGCAAACAAGCTAGTATTGGTGCTATGTTTGGAGATGCCATGAAGAGGTGGAGACCCAACCTATAGTGGCGAGGAACTAGCTCTTACCTAAGCACACAAGGCCTTTTCTATACCTATCCATGGACAGGGGAGAGGAGAACTCAACCTGGCAGCATATCATCGTTGTTCCATCCGGCATTAGGAGAGAACTCAACTTAGTGGAGAGCCGCTCATAATTGAGCACAGCCTTCGACATTGGAGGAAGAGAAGTCAACTTAGTAGTGAGCTCCAACACTCTAAGAGCATCAGTGTACTGGACCTCACCACCAGATTGGTGTGCTCAATTACAGGGAGCTCACCACCCGATTAAGTTCTCTCTCCCAATGCCTTGAAAGAAGTTGCTATGAAGATGGTTATGTTCAATTACGAGGTGCTCGTATTGTAGGTTCAAATGGGTAGACATATAAAACAATACCCTCTGCAATGCTCTTGGTTTTCTGCTCATCCCATATTAAGACTTTCTTGTCCTTCCATGATTCTCGAATGGAAAACTCATCATATTCACATAGAGGTTCAACGTCAATGGTATCTAATGTTATATCATTCATTGGTACAATAGCTTCATTGACATTGTCCACACAACTCATTGATCGTGCTTTCCAATGAACAACACTACCCAAAGCCTCATAGACTAAGAATGCATCCATTGTAGGAAATGGAAGAAGTGCACTTTCATCCATACAAATATCGATCGCCACCGATACATTGTTTTCTCCCAAGGGCACACCTTGGCACATGTCATCATGTGATGTAGAGAATATTGTCCCAATGGCAACAATCTTTCCACTGACAAGCAAGTTGACTTTAACCCCCACTTTCAATGTGGCATCTGCATAGTACATAGCATTTGTTATAGTTCAATATTGATATCTAATGGTGTGACTTAGGATGAAAATACTTTACAAGATTTCATTGCAAGACCAAATCTTCCTAAACCTTGGTGCTTTGAATTTTAGGCAGCAAAATTTGGCTACATGGCCAAATCTTCACAGACCATGGTGCTTTGAAAGGGAGATAGCAAGATTTGTCCACACAACCAAATCTCCCGAGATGCTGGTGCTTTCAAGAAGCCATAAAGATTTATGCACACATCCAAATCTACTTAGACCTTGGTTCTTTAAAAGAAGCCCACAAGATTTGGCCACATGGCCAAATCTCCTAAGACACTAGCGCTTTGAAAGAAGCAATAAGATTTGGCCACATGGCCAAATCTTCTCAAACCTTGGTGCTTTCAAAGAAGCTAGCAAGATTTGGATGCACAGCCAAATCCTTCGAGACCTCCGTGACTTCTTTCAAAGCACTGAGAAGATTTGGTTGTGGCATTCTTTCAAACTTGGGGAGATTTGGTCGTGTGGCCAAATCTTGCAGGCTTCTTTCAAAGCACTAGGGTATGGAGAGTTTTGGCTGTGCAACCTCCTCTTGCATGCTTCTTTCAAATCACCAGGTTCTGGGAGATTTGGCCAAATCTTTCAAAGCATTAGGGTTTGGGAAGATTTTACCGTACTGCCAAATGTTGCTAGCTTCTTTCAAATCACTAGGAAGATTTGGCCACATGGCCAAATCTTATTTGAAATCACTAGGAAGATTTGGCCACATGGACAAATCTTGAAATGTTAAATTTAAAAATTGAAGATCCAGATTTTAAAATTTAAAATTTAAAGTTTAAAATTCAAAATTCAAAATTTAAAATAAAAAATTCAAATTTCAAGTTTCAAGTTTCAAATTTTGAAATTCAAATGTAGAGATCCTACTTTCAAAAAAATCGTACATGCTTTTCATGCTTTTCATGATTCATGCTATTACACTTTAAAATCATACTATTACTTTAAAAGCAAACTAGAAAATCTAAAACTATTAAAAAACCAAAACTTTAAAAGGCAAAGCTAAACAAGCCTTTTAAATCAAGCATAAAAAGTAAACCTATGAGAAGGAATTGAATTCATCTTCATGGGGAATCAAGTGCTAGGCTCACCTTGTTCTCTCCCTTCCTAGATCTCCAATGTGTACCTAGGGTGGTTTGAGAGCTTTAGGACAACGTCTTAGATGGGGTAGTTCTTGGAAAACACTCCTCCACCCTTGCTTAGCTAATTGCAAGCAAAAAAGTTCAAAACTATGTCAAAATAAGAGGTCCCGGGAGGCTCCCCATCCCAGTTTTGTTCTAGCAATGTGTACTTAACTATGTAGGTTTTAAAATTCCATTACCAATTCAACTCTCCATAGATTCCACACACAATAGTTGGATTAGAAAGAGGTCTTTTTTTTTTTTTTGGCTCTTCATGTTTTTGGGGGGATTGCTCCCTCCCCCCAAAGCATGCTTTTTTTGGGGGATTGCTTCTTCCCCCCATAAATGGAGATTTCTGGTGCTCCACTGCAACACCTTCCCGTCGTGGTTTCTGATCCTCCTTCCTTCATCACTACAATGCCTTCTCGTCCTCCTTCTTCCTCCTCGTCGTCGCTGCAACGCCTTCGCCTTCCCCCCATTTTTTTCCTCCTTTCCCTGCACCGTCCTCATCTCCTTCCTCATCGTCGGCTCCCTCTTCCTCCTCGTCGTCGGCTCCCTCTTCCTTCCCGTCACGGTTTCTGGTCCTCCTTCCTTCAACGCCTTCCCGTCGCGGTTTCTGCTCCTCCTTCCTTCATCACTGCAACGCCTTCCCGTCGCGGTTTCTGCTCCTCCTTCCTTCATCACTGCAACGCCTTCTTCCTCGTCACCTCCATCTTCCTCCTCATCACCCTCGATGCCTTCTTTCTTCCGTCCGTCATCTTCCTCCTCGTCGCGGTTTCTGCTTCTCCTACCATCAGAGCCCTCGTCCTCCTTCCTTCCTCGTTCCGTCCATCTTCTTCCTCATCGCCCACACCGTTAGAATTACTCCAGCAAGAAAGACAACTTCTACAATTGCTACAGCTACTCTCTCTTTAGCTCCTACGATGGCTACTCAATCATTCAAGTAAGAAAACGAAAGAAATCGAAAGTGTACCTAATTCTTGCATGTTCTCCATTTTCTCCATTTCGGAACACCACGATTTGAAAGAAAGAGTCTTGTAAAAGTAGGAATCTCGAAGTGTGATTTGAAAGTAGGGTCTTTAGTATATGATTTCACTTACATATCTTCAAATTTGAAATTTGAATTCTATATCTAAGATTTTGAATTTTGAATTTTAAATTTTGAATTTTGAATCTAAGATTTTGAAATTTTCAGATTTGAAATTTGAATCTTAAGATTTGAATTTTAAATTTTAAATGGGGAGATTTGGCCATGCGGCCAAATCTTCTGGCTTCTTTCAAAACATACAACATTTGGCTGTACAGCCAAATCTCCCTAGATCTTGGTGATTTCAAAGAAGCTATAAAGATTTGGCATCACAACTAAATCTTCCTAAACCTTGCTGCTTTGAAAAGATTTGGCCACACAACCAAATCTTCCTCGACACTCGTGATTAGAAAGAAGATAGCAAGATTTGGCCGCATGGCCAAATCTCCCTCGACCCTCGTGATTAGAAGAAGCTAGTAAGATTTGGCCACACAACCAAATCTTCCTCGACACTCGTGATTAGAAAGAAGATAATAAGATTTGGCCGCATGGCCAAATCTCCATCGACCCTCGTGATTAGAAGAAGCTAGTAAGATTTGGCCGCATGGCCAAATCTCCTTAGACCCAGGTGATTTAAAAGAAGCTAGAAAGATTTGGCATCACAACCAAATCTCCTCAAATCCTGTTGCTTTCAAAAGATTTGGCCGCATGGCCAAATCTCCCTAGACCCTTGTGATTAGAAAAAAGCTAGCAAGATTTGGCCGCACAGTCAAATTTCCCTAAACCCTCGTGACTTATAAAAAGCTAGAAAGATTTCGCATCGTAGCCAAATCTCCCCAAACCTTAGTGCTTTGAAAAGATTTGGCTGAATAGCCAAATCTCCTTAAACCTGGTGCTTTGAAAAGATTTCGTTGCACGGTCAAATCTCCCTAAACCTGGTGCTTTGAAAAGATTTGGCTGCATGGCCAAATCTCCCCGAACCTGGTGCTTTGAAAAGATTTGGCTACATGGCCAAATCTCCATAGACCCTTATGATTACAAAGAAGCTAGCATGATTTGACCGCACACAAATCTCCCCAAACCCTGGTGCTTTGAAAAGATTTGGCAGTATGGCCAAATCTCCATAGACCCTCGTGATTAGAAAGAAGCTAGCATGATTTGACCACACACAAATCTCCCCAAACCCTGGTGCTTTGAAAAGATTTGGCAGTATGGCCAAATCTCCATAGACCCTCATGATCAGAAAGAAGCTAGCAAGATTTGGCCACACGGCCAAATCTCCCTAAACCTGGTGCTTTGAAAAGATTTGGCCGGACGGCCAAATCTCCATAGACCCTTGTGATTAGAAAGAAGCTACCAAGATTTGACTACACACAAATCTCCCCAAACCCTCGTGCTTTGAAAAGATTTAGCTGCACGGCCAAATCTCCATAGACCCTCGTGATTAGAAAGAAGTTAGCAAGATTTGGCCGCACGGCCAAATCTCCCTAAACCCAAGTGATTTAAAAGAAGCTAGAAAGATTTGACTGATTTGAAAGAAGCTAGCAAGATTTGGTTGCACAGCCAAATCTCTCCAGACCCTAGTGCTTTGAAAGAAGCCCACAAGATCTGGCCACAAGGCCAAATCTCCCCAAACTTTGGTGCTTTGAAAGAAGCCCATATGATTTGGCTACACATCCAAACCTCCCCTTCCAGTGCTTTAAAAGAAGCCCATAAGATTTGGCCGCACGGCCAATTCTCCCTAGTGTGGCCAAATCTCCCTAGAATCTAGTACTTTTTCAAATCTACTACTAGGTATAGTGTCAATTCTAGATTCTATTTCAGATATGTTTATCGATAATGTGTTTTGTCTAACTTTAAAGATTATAAAGATGATACTTTGTATATTGCTTGGGCTTTTACAGGAAAGACACAAATGTGAAGAAGGTTGAGAAAGTTGTAAGTGGATTTGCAGAGAAAAGCATACCTTGGTACTTTGACATATATAGTATTGAGGGAGCACAGTTGACACGAGTTCACTTATTTGTTTTGTTACCTAATAAAAGTGCATACACTTGTGTTGGATCGGTACATCAAATCACTGAAGATGTGGTTGGAAAAGAGATTGTTGATCATTATAAATCAAAATAAGAAGTTTCTCTTGGATCCCAGTGATTATGAAGCATCTCGTATGAAGTCTGATGTAGATGACAACATGCACTCAAGAGGCTGGATAAGTGTTGAATCAATTGATGGAAATGAAATTCACACAGTGACAACAATCATTCAATCATATCGCAAAGTTTCAGCAACATTAAAGAAGCGTAAGAGTGGGGAAGATAGTGGGGAAGGAACAAAGAAAGGTAAATCGACTATGGTTCAAGCACCAGGTGGTAGCGGAGAAGGAGCAAAGAAAGGAAAGCTAACTATAGTTGATCTACCACAAGAAGGAACACCTCCAGAGGGTATGCTAGCAGTTGTGGAAAGAAGCAGTGGTAGTGAATTGGAGCCAAGTGGAAAGTTCATAGGAAAAAAAGGGCAAAAGAAACCATCAGGCTTGGTGGAATATGAAAAATACTACCCATTCGGGTTGCATGCAACATTTTCAATTCCAGTTGCAAGATGTCAAAAAGCTCCTCCAAGCTATGTATATAGAGGGTTGAACAAAGAGCATGTGGAGAAGCTTGCTGTAGACTTCGGTTATAACTCTAGGCCTCCTGCTACTGTAGCAGATTTAATGCCTTTCAATCCTGAAACAAAGCAGCCCCTAGAAAGGGTAGATAAAAAGGATTTAACCAAGTTGAGCAAGCCTCCTTGCAAGACTTCCTAAAAGAAGCGGTGAAGATGGAACGGTCCTAGATACTATCTGGACAACATTCAATATATGCTGCTAAAATATTCACATGTAATGATGATAACATCATGGCCCAAAGAAAGAACTACTATCGCACCCGCCAGGCGAGGATTGTAGTGAATTGTCCCGCACGCTTTTGTGTGGAGATATCAAAGATGGCAAACCTGGAGTCTCAAAATATCTTGAGACAATCTCCATACATTGATATACTTAAGCAGGTGAGGGGACAATGGATTCTCTTTAACAGACCCAAGAAAGCACAACAAGGGCTTGCAAAAGGACATCCAGATCGTGAGAATTGGGATGTAAGTACAGATTTTAATTATGAATCATTTTTTACAAGTCGGTTTTCTTAATTATTACATTCTAATGGATTCATATATTTTGCAGGCTTTCATTGACACTGGCAAGGTAACATTGGGCAATAGCTTTGCCACGAAGGATGTGCATATGATAATCACAAGTGATGCCATTTATGATGGTTGGATCTCCATCCTTGAGGATTACATTGCAGGCAAATATTCACAAGATGGAAAATGCCATAGGCAACCCACAGTCTCAATGTTTAGATGCTTGCGTGGATTGAGTGATGATCAAATTGGTCAAATTCAAAATGACATTAAGGAAGGTAGAGTAGTCATAGCTAAAACAAAGACTGATGCCATGATTCTTGATATTGAAGGACGAGCTATGCAGATCAAGAGAGATGCTGCACTACAAGAAGAACTTTATATGTTTATATCGGCAGAACGGCCTTCTTTAATGTTAAAAAATTGGGATGAGTGCAGATCACATTTTAAAATTACTCCAGAATTGTATCATCGGATTCGTGGTTGCTCTGACTCATGGTTAAAAGTGAAGCTTCAACAGGGCAAGGAAACTCCACCATTGCTTGATGCTGCAAAGGGGTATCTGAGGTGGATTATGGGACAAAGTGAAGGTGCAAGTCATGGACCGAATTCCACCCGACCTTGGAGGTTCTACACAGTCGGTTCAAACATGGAGGGAATGGAATTTATACATAATGTGTACCAAGAGCCAATGGCAATAGGGGTTGCCTTTTTGGATGTAATGTATGGACCAAGCAGAAGTAGAAATTGGAATGAGGATCGCTTTGAGTGTTTGTTGAAAAGCTTGATGACAATCGCTTCTCCCCCAGTGCAATTCCTTCTTGTGGTGTTCTTGACCATGGATCATGTATCATGTTTGAAGAATGCATTAAATAAGGCATGCAGACAATATAAAATACACTTCGATTGCCTTAATTTTGAAACTACAGATATATTTGTCACTGGATCTATGGATGGCTTAATTGCCTGTGTACTGGTAAGCAAGGAAAAGCATTTCAACGATATTGAGCGCTATACCAATGCACAATGTAAGCCATCAATATATGTTGTAGATGAAAAATATGAAAAATCAAGTGGTGCAGAAGAATCAGGTGATGAGGATGATGATGACGAGGAGGATGATGATGAATTTGACATTGAATTATCCTTGAAAAGAAAACGTTCAAGTATCATGAAAGACATGATCATGGGTTTCTGTCGAGAAGATGAGTATGTATTGGACTTGTTCTCTGAGGGGCTTGCTGCAATAGAGTCTCTTTCTTGTAAGAGGCATGTTGTTTCAGTTGTTGAGACTTATGAGGAGTTGGCAAAGGTTGAAAGTATATGTTGCACGTATGCTTATAGTAATCATGAAATTTGACAATGGGCTAGCTTGCAAGAACCAATATTGGCAATAGAGGGGGTATCAAAAGAAGATGATACAATTGAAGGTGGAGGGGATAAAGAAATTGATACCATACCAGGACAAAAAGAGCTTCAACCCTTCAATGAAGAGCAGCGTGAGCATTTACAAAAACACGCTTCAAAGTTTTGGGAAAAAGAAGAGGAAGCAACAGGTCCTTGAAATTGTCCTTTTATATGGTGTTCGTGTTTTCCATATGTTATCTTGCTATATTCTCCATTCTCCATATGATGTATTAATTTTGTTCCAAAGATCTTTTAATATTACTTGGAAATTCATTCTATCTCATTGCCATAATTCAAACATTCATATGTATTCTTGAATATGTTTAATTTTCTATATTTCATGAAAAGATGTGTTTGCATGTTGTAATACCTTTGGAGTGTGATACACATCCAAATTTATTTATGAGTTCATAAATGTTAAAAAGTGTGTTGAGTCTTGATCGTGATGAATGAATTAGTGTAAATTATTGTTTCTATCCTTATTCACTTCATATGAATGCTCAAATATGTTTTGGCCGCTTGGCCAAATCTTTTCTTAGTGGGAACACTCGGGCAATGCTAGATAATGTTGGACTCCACTCTATCTATTATGCAAAGGTTTTTGGCATTGTAAGGATATGTAGTTTTGGGGATTAAAATAACTTGAAAGGGTATAGATTCAACAACTTTAGGGGGTATACTAAGCATATGAACATGAATGCTTTCTTTTTTTTAGTATTCCAATTTTGTTTTGAAAAAGAAAAACATGAATGCTTTCACACAAACAAATTGCATTGAGAGCACACAACCTAAAGTTTGACAATTTGGTTTTCCATCTCAATATTCAGTTTGTTTCTACTTATGAATTTCATTTCCTTGTTTATCAACAGATATTGGCCATCTCAATTTCACATCGCTAGAAGCATTGCCTGTACATGTGACACCTGATCCAATGATTCATTATGTGCCTAATATGAACATTAGCATGCAAGTTCCAAGCTCAACATGGTTGATTGAAAATGTTGAGGATGCAATGTCTGCAGTTAATGTTCCATTGACAAATGTGAATGCAAGCTTAGAAGGTAAAGGAGAAGATGCAATGTCATTGTATGAAGCCAAGGTGCAGGAAGAAATCTTAGAAGGTAAAGGAGAAGACATAATGTCACCCTCAGAAATAATGTCAAAAGAGGTGATAACAAAAATAAGACTAGCGGTGATAATAGATTTGAAAGGGTTATTGCTCGAGCGTTGTTTTTCGAAGTCAAATAAACATATGAGCTTGCACAATGGGAAGCATTGGCTTGTTCTCCGTCTTGGGTGTTTAGAGTTTCTACAATGGTTGCTCGATCACTACCATGTTGGCATTTGGTCCACTGCAGGAGAAAGGGCATGGTGCAACACATGCTGGACACTTTGGAGCATCATGTTAACAGAAAGTTACATTTCTTCATGGTTTGGGGTGCGATGGCATGCCACAAGCATACAAAGAGTAGAATCATTCGACCAGATAGGATGAATGTGGAAGCGGAGTTTAAACCATTGATGAGAGTGTGGTGTTGTTTTAAAGAGGAATGCAAACCAGCAAGAACAGTGTTCATTGATGTTTCGCCTTACACGGGTTGTGTTAATCCAGCAGAAAATTGCATTTTCCCTACAAAATTTGATATAGATTGTGGTGATTCTATTTTGCTTCATGAGTTATTACCGTACCTACAGATGCTAGATGATGCAGTAGATGTGTGCAGTGCCATCTCTTCTAACAGATTTGGTCAAGCGCCGATTGTCGAAGGGCATGATATGTTCTATTATTTTCAACCAGTGATCCTTGAATTCAAAGAAAAAAACAAAGAAGTTCTCGAAAGGATGAATGTCGAATCTCATATGTCTACTCGTAGTTCAAAAAAAGACACAGAGAAAGGTATTACTTCACCTATAACCAAAACTAGAGTGAGAGGGACTTGTCCTACTACAAGAAGTATGGTGCATGCTCAACATGTTACATTGAATGAAGAGGAAGAATGCATGCTAGGAAAAATTGCCAAAATGGGGCCATTGAAAGATAGTGAGGCAAAACGCTTTGCTATGGTTCTTGGATGCAAGGAAAGGGGAATCACTGCCGATGTTGCAAGGGCATTCTTAGCCAACTTGATTCAATTTTATTGCATAGACAACCATTAGGGAATGTGAGTGATCTTGTTAATTAGAGTTGTAGACACAAATGCTCAAGTAAAACATTTGTACCTACATTCTGATTTATATTTGGACACTATTTGGTTAGATTCAACTAGCAAAACATTATGTTTCAATTTGTTTTGTGAAAGCATTAATAGACATTGAGTTAGTACCTTGTCCAAAAAATGCTATGTGCTTTGTGATGTGAGTTTGTATTCCTCCACTAAAAGAATGATTCTTTGATTTTAAACATATGATAGGTGTTGCAGATTGTCCTGAAAAGTTGAAGAGCTATCTTATTACAAATTTTGATCCTGCATCCAATGGCTTATGGAAACATAAATTGCCCATACCCATTGAGCACGTGTTCGAAATGGATGGCATCCATTATGAAGTAAAGAAATCAACAATACCTGGGGCAGGATATGGTCTTTTTGTACATACGAGCATCAAGAAAAAACAAGATTTGATGGTATATAATGGTCCAAAGTATGATTATGATACTTGGAGATCTCTCCTCAAGTTTTTCCCAAGGATGAAGACTTATGGAATGTTTGAAGATCCATTCATTGAGCCATTGACAGATGTGAAATGTATTGTGGGAGATGTATTGTATGGAAACATTGCCGGATATATAAATAGCTCAATGTATTATAAAGAAAGAACAAATGTTATATTTGTATACATCCCTAAACTACCACCTTGGGCTCAAAAGTGACAAGGAAATTTGAGTGCCCATGGCTACATTACTGTGCAAACCATAAAGGATATCTCCTTCGGAGATGAGCTACTTTGTGAGTATGAATACTAGTATGGAATTGTTAATGATTATGTTAAACGATGTGGTGCAAAATTGGCTATGTGTCAATGGTTTTGATTATAGCTCTATTGTGATGGAGAGTTTCATGAGCTCTATTGTGATGGAACGGTGTTTTTGAACACCACATTTATATGATGGATGTCAAAGCTCTACCATAATCCTATTGCATATGTCAATACTGCAATTTATCAACATAGAAACATATGCATTTGACATTAATTTGATACATCTTATATACCAAATAAAAATTAACAGTTGTTGCAAGTTTAATTTTGTTTTTGTTTTTGAAGACCACAGTTATATGATGGATGTCAAAGATCTATAACAATCCTATTGCATATATCAATACTGCAATTTAATTTACTCCAATGAATCTTCCTAACGCAACATCTATAAATTGGCTTTTGTTTGTGGTTTTGATGCATACAAAACAACCAACATCTTTCTTTCACTAGCAAATCAACAAATTTTTTGGCCATGGAGCCATGTTCACATCTATTAAGGCCTTTTGCCATAGCAACATACAGAAGATTTTTGCTTGGGTTTCTAGGAATTGGGAAAGTATTGTGCATGGTCCTCAATGGAGCTAATGTTTCAATAAAAAACATCAAATTTTACTTTTGAAGTGACTATATTTTATTTCGTGGGAATTAGGATTTTCCCAAATTCTCTAATATAGTGTTACACGGTGGTTGCAGATATGGACCTTGAGGGGTCCCCTTGAGGGATTGACATGCCACGGTAGTCTTCATGCCAACGTGGTAGTCTTTCCATGCCAACATCATTGCTTGAACCAGCACAATGGTGAGCACAACAAAAGATTGTGTTGTGCAACGATAGATGGCAAAGCTACCTAATGACAGGTGGTAAGGCAAAAGTTATTTGATGTAGTCAGGCCAACATGGTGGCTGCTCCATGCCATCATTGCTCAAACTAGCATGGTGGTTAGCAGAACAAAAGATTGTGTTGTGCAGTGATGGATGGTGAAGCTGCACAATGACAGTTGGCAAGGCAAAAGCTGTGTGATGTAGTCAGGCCAGAGACTACATTGTGCGAAGGAGAGCAGAGCTCCTAGGAGTCTCTGTGCTCATGAGTAAATACCTGTAGTGCCATGTGTTGAGCTCTACGCGAGAAAAGCAATATATTGTTATTGTACTAAACCAGCCTGGTGGTTGAAACATCATGCAACCGTGGTGGCTACTTCAGCTCAATCACCAGTTATGTGATTGATTGGTGTGTCCTTCTCTTTTATATGTAGTACACTGGACTTCTTGTTTCCTAGTAAAGATTACTTCCTTTCTTCTCTTTGGCTCTATTATTATCTCTTCTCTATGATAATGGATAAGTACTAACTGTATGTTCATAGTATTAGTTGCATCACTACATTGGTGAATTTTGTTGGTATTTAGAACCCTTTTTTGTGTGGGGCCCTCAATACAATTGCGTTAAGGATTCTTTATGTGGTGGTGATAGATGTATTAAGTTGAGATGAGAAGTGATAACCTAAACTTATTTACCTAGAGTAACTTTTAAAGCGTTACTACCAACCTTTTTATGTAGGTTTACATTACGTAATGCATTTGACATCCATCCAAAGAAAAGAACACAAAACTATAGGTGTAAATAAAAAGCCAAAAAGGCTGATTAATAAAGATGAGACCACATCCATTAAGGGTATAAAGGTAGAGAAGTGAAATGTGTAGGAAACTATGGATGGTACCATTTAGGCTAATAATGCTGCTAGCATTCATTTAGAAAATGAGAAAGATAGTGTCAGCATGGCTCACAAAGGCTCGATCGAGGAGATAATGGCTAACGTAATTGTTGATATGCACATGGGTGTGAGAATCCTAAGTGACGACGAGACATTGGAGTAGATGCTTCCAAAAAGAGAAAGAAGGACAAAGCTCTGAGATAGATCATAGGGCCTTCAGCTTCTTCGTAAACAAGCCATAAAAAGAGCCCAGACCCAGCAGCCTCGAAGTACCCCCAAAGGCAGCTTGAGATCTGCGCCAAAGTAGCTCAAAGCACCAGCAACGTCTGGCCCAAATACACGAACGGCAGGTAACAATTGTGGCCAGTCGGAATTGCGAGGCAGCTCCCAAAATGAGCTTCGAACTGGAAGCCCAGCGAGTCAAACTGCACAAAACCAACCCGAACGGGCACCACCAAGTTGCAGCCTGCTGGGAAGGGTCCTTACAGAACTGCGACCTGCTGGGGATAGAGGCAATGCGACCTGTGGGAGGGTAGCTATGGTACCTGTGACCAGTCCTAGTGCTCCCGGGTGAGCCACGAACCAGCAAACGTCATGCAGTCACAGCACCTGATCACAAACCAGAAAACAAGGCTGGAAAGGGGGGAAATACAGCTTGAGCGAGGGGAAAGGAAGGAGAGGGGAGGGGAGATCAGAGGTGGAAGGAGCAAAACGAAAAGGAGAGGGCAGGGAAGGCAGCACGGGAGAGGCAGGGAGCAAGCACCACAGATGTCTACTTATCCATTGTTCAGTTAATCACACACTCCAAATCTTGGAGAGAGAACTGGAAACTGTTAATCTATTCTCACCATTGCATTCCACCCAAAAAAGGCTGGAACTGGTACATAATAATATTCATTTTGGCACGTCAAATATAGCCAGGCATCGAAAATACATCTTTCAGTAGAGCAATTTCTGAGTTACTGCAGCAGTCAGAGTTCATTCTTCATAAGAGAAGTATTGACATGATTGAGTACATGCCTGGACAGCTATCATGCCAGACAATTTCATTCCCCTGCTATTTCCTTGCTAATTGTACAATTGCAACCCTGATAAATCATCTCTGGTCTCAGAACAAGAGTCGAGAAAGTTGGCATTGCTAGGAAAAGATCAAGTTTTTCTCCTCATCAAAAACCTTCGCTCCTGCTCATGAAACAAAACCTCAGACTGTGAGTCTTCATTAAATTGCATTTAAAATCCCGATAGCTAGTATATAATAAGTACAATCGAAAAAGCAAAACGAAAAAGCATTTGTTGACAAATTTGTAAACGAAACTCACGTACATGAAAATCTCGGATTGATTAAAAGACAGCCATTGATCATTTTGACAATCAAGCTTTATGTGAAGCTACATGAGGATATCTACCCAAGGAGTTCCAAAGAACGTAGTCTCCAGCTACAACCTGATTTTGTCAAACATAGGGTAGATGGAAAGGATATGATTTAAAAAATCCAACCATCGCATGAGAAACTTCACATTACTAGCAAACAAAAAATTGATGTACTGATTGAGCATTCAAGGGATTCCATACCTGTGCAGAGGCTTCACATGGTACTTTCACAGCTGGATAGATCCCTACCTATAACCAAAAAATAGAACAAACATTAAGACCATATCAGATCCAAGAAATTACAAAAGCTCTTTGTGCCCCAAATAAACAGGTATGACCAAAAAAACTATCACGATGAAAAGCCATCACGGTTTGTAAAAAACGTGAAGTCTAGAGCCTCTAGGTCCATGATTTGTAAGCTTCCCAAAACGGACCTGTTTAATATTGTTTACTTGTAATGGGAATTTGGGACCACAAACAACAAGTTTAATGCACACAAATCAGGATTAGTAAAGAGACTCCTCTCAGTAAGAGTTGCCTGCCATTGAATCGCCTTGTTGCTAGGTGATCTGCGCCTGTTGGCTCCAAGGTGTGCTGGTTCCTACTCCCTTTTGATCATAAGTCTGCCATATTCTGCCTTATTGCTGATTGATGCACTCCTGCAATTTCCTTTGCTCCATAGGGTACTATACTAACTCTCCTTCTGATATGCTCTAGACTCCTCTGTCTCTATATGTACTGCTGAATATGCATATTGTTCATTTTATGAGATTGGCTCTGACGATCATGCAGTGTCATCTGCCAGTGAGACTCACGTAGTTCCGAATGCAAACAGTTGTCTAGTTTTGGGTCTGCTTACAATAAGACATTCAACAAAATTCAGTCATACGTTTCATATGGACCACCTGTCGATTGTGACCCAATTCGCATATTAAACAAGGCCTGCCCTACCCAATCTAGCTCACTAGCCCGCCGCCTGATAAGTCCTCCAATTCACACAATTTCAGGGACAAGTGAGCAACCTATTAGTGGGACTTTTCTAGTATTCGATGAGGCATGGAGGTGCTATAGTAGGATCCCAACATAGCACGTTTCTTACACATGTACACATTCCTTCCCAATCTTAACATCTAGATGGATTTTCTTAAAGCAATACATCCTTCAGCAATGAATATTTCCAAAAGATTTATCATTACGCAACAATCATTGGCGGGGAGACCCTTGAATACTCAACAGTGTTAATATGAGCTCCCTGGTTAGCTTAGACGAGATGTCATTCAAGTCCTTAATACTACAAATGTCTTCGATAATACATGTTGCCAATAATAGAATTGGGAGGGTCGAAAAATAGACTGTTAGCTCTTTGCAACATGCCACAAACATGCTGGGCTCTTCTTGCAGCATGCTGCATGCATCTGTAGCAAAACTTTGGAATGGTGCCTTGCAGGTCACTGCAGTGCCATTCCAATATTTAATCACCTATTGGCTTAAGGCTTCCACCCACATCAACAGGCATAAGAATTGAGAGGAATAATGGTACGGAAACAAGGAATACCTGCTTTAGCCTAGTCTACATTGATTGATTGCAAGTCATTCTCTCCTTCAAATTGCAAATTAGATTCTAGCTCTTGCTTGCAGCACTTAAGGGCTTCTATTGTGCCTTCTTGTGCTTATGTTCACCTCCAAGCTCTATCCCTTGAAAGCAGACCTCTCCTGCATTGAATGAACCTTTATCTAATCACATACCGGCTTCTACTTTTCATTCTTGTGCTCCTGCTCACCTCCAAGCTCCATCTCTTGAAAGCAGACCTCTCCTGCATTGAATGAACCTTGATCTAGGCCTATTGTACACTCTTGGATCAAATTCATTGCACCACAAGCATCCCCTTGACAAAATCAAGAATTTTTTGCTGCTGTACTGCCTTTTGCTGATCTGTGAGTACATGTCCAGCCTCCTAAAGGTCACTTGGGATCTGAATATTGAGCCTACATGCGGTCTATACTTCCTACAACCTACTGCTTCCCTTCTTGCTCAATTGAGATGATCTGGAGTGTTTTGGAGACTCTTCTTGCCAGCTGTGGCTTGGAACTCACACAAAGATGTCACCTAGCACTTCTTGCTTTGGGACACCTCTTGTGCAAATCCAATTTGTAGATTTAGAATTTGAAAGTCATATTTGACTGGCGATTTGATGATTGGAACACCAAGAGTGCTTATGATTTGAATTAGCTAGACTATTTGTGAGAGCATATCTATAAATTGTATAGGCTACCAGCCAGAATTGTTAGTGACTGGGATAGCAAATTTAACAGCCATTTTTGGAGGGCTGTGTTGTAGAGACAAAGGGAGAAAGATACTCATTCACAATGTTCTTCTATACACGATGCCCAAAAATCTGTACATCCCTAAGCCCACACTACTCAAGGCATATATAAAAGAGAGCCTTTAGGACTCTTCACACCACTTCTTTAAAGAAGTCTAGTCATCCTCATTATCCACATCTATCTATTCACACGCATACACATGGCTATGCATCTACAATCTCCCCCTCAAGCTCAGCATGAGCTTGTACATCACATAAACCCAAAGAATCTCTAAAAAGACAACTTATCTTCACCCAAAGAGTTAGTAAATATCTACAATCCGAGCATCTGTCCTCACATATCTCAAGTCAATTTCACCACTTCTCACTTCTCCCTGATGTAGTGATAGTGGACCTCTATATGTTTTGTACTTGCATGGTAAATGGGATTCCTAGTCAGCATGATAGTACTTATGTTGTCACAGTAGATCAGTACTGGACCGTCAATGCATGCTCCCGACTCTGAAAGAAGCAATCTCAGCCAAGTTTCTTTACACGCTGCTATGGCAGCCCCTCTATACTCCACTTCTGTACTAGACAAAGCAACAATGGGTTGTTTCTTGCTGCTCCAACTAATCACACTACTCCCAAGAGAGAATGCATAGCCACCAGTTGACCTTCTATCATCAATGCTGCCATCCCAATCTGCATCGGTGTAACCATGCAAGCATATTCCTCCTTCCTTGGCATAAAACAAGCCAACATTAATTGTGGCTTCCACATATCGAAGTTTTTTTCCCACCGCATCAAGGTGACTCTTGCAAGGCTTTTGCATAATTGATTCACCATACCCAAAGCATAACTCAAGTCCGGTCTAGTGTAAGATATACGAGAATTCCAGCCATCTTCCGGAACAAGTCACATCCTGCAAGTAGTACCCATTATCAACCATCTTAGTATTTTGCTCAAGGGGTGTTTCAATTGGTTTACATACTGTCATATCATATTTTTTCAGCATGTCCAATGCATATTGCCTTCGTAGCATCCAAATACCATGTGGTGAATCAATTACCTCAATCCCAAGGAAATACCTTAGCTGTCCAAGATCCTTCATGTCAAATTCACATAACAATCTCTTCTTTGTTGCTGTAATTCCTGCATCAAGACTCTCCGTGATGATTAAATCATCCACGTATATGATCACAATCACCATTTTTACTCCCTCTTGCTTCACGTATATTGAGCTATCAGCTTTAGATTGCTTGAAGTGCATATTCAGCAAGGTTTTACTCATACTCTCGCACCAAGCTCTTGGAGCTTGCTTCAGCCCATACAAGGCTTTCCTTAACTTACACACATACATACAATATTTGGGATGCATGTACCCCTCAGGCTGATGCATATAAACTTCCTCATGAAGTGTACCATTCAAGAAAGCATTTTTGACATCCATTGGATATAGCTTCCACCCATGCATGCTTGCCAAAGCAATCACGGTCCCTATGGTGGTCATCTTTGCCACCGGGCTGAATGTTTCATCATAATCCAACCCATATGTTTAGGCATACCCTTTTGCCACTAACCTTGCCTTGTATCTCTCCACACTTCCATCCAATTTGCACTTCACTTTATAAACCCATTTGCAGCCAATAATAATGCTTTCTTTCCTGTTGGGAGTTTGACAAGCGTCCAAGTGTTCTTCTTATCCAAGGCATCCATTTCTTTATGGCATCCCTCTAATTTGGCCTCTTCAAAACTTGAAGGCTCAACATGCTGCACTTTGCTAACCATATATGCATAGTACATCCTCATATATCCATTGTAGGTCAATCTATCCACGGTGTGTTTCACCCTTTCCGATCTTCTTAAGGGTTGTGTACTTGCCATTTGCTTCCTAGCATGTGGTGGCACATACCTTGAGGCATGCTTTGTCTCTTGATCTTTAACAAGCTGTAGTTCACTCCCTTCATCACTCCTTGCATCCTCAACACTCTCTTCTACTTCAACTATTTGCTTACCTTTGTTCGCATGCTTGCTCCCCCTTAATCTTCCACTCCATGGGCTCACACTATCAACACTTTCCTCATGTTGTGATGGTCCTGACATCACTTTACTCGAGGGTCCAGCTTTCTCATATGCTCATCCTCTACAACAATTGGTTTGGGCTCATACTACGCTTCACGCTCACTAAACTTCACATCCCAGCTCTCATATACTTGTCTAGTGATAGAATTATAGCATTTATATCCCTCTCTCTCAGCCGGGTATCCTAAAACACCCATTTTACAGCCCTAGGCTTCAACTTATTCCTTATCTCATTCGGCACATGCACATAACAAACACAGCCAAACATCTTCAAATAAGCCAAGGTTGGCTTGCACCCATAAAGCTTTTCAAAAGGTGTCAACCCATGTATGGCATCTGTAGGTCTTCTATTCATGATATACACGGCCGTATGTACCGCTTCAACCCAAAAACTCAATGGCATATTCATTTCATCCATCATGGCTCTAGCCATGTCACCAATCACCCTATTCTTCCTTTCCACAATCGAATTTTGTTGAGTGACCCACCTCTTAATGCCTTGGCCATATAGAAATTCATCAAACTCATAGGACATATATTCTCCACCATTGTCCGTATGAAAGCACTTTATATAGCATCAAAGCAACTTTGCTATCATTCTCTGAATTGGCAAAACACTTAAAAGGCATCACTTTGGCTTTTCAAGAAATATACCCGTGTTATTCGGCTGTTGTAATCATCTATAAAAGTGATATAGTATCTTCCTCCCTCAGGTGTTGCATGGTCCGTAGGTCCCTAAATATCCGAATGAAGGGTACTTGCTCATCCTTCCCCTCTTTGGAAATGGCAATCTTGTTTGTGAAATCTAGATGGCCAAATATGGGCAGCCCTCTCACCAATTCTTTGGTTTGCATCTCCTTAAAGCATCTATAATTAATGTGCCAAAGTTCAGCCTCTTGATCTTGTCTGGGGGCATTATTGGCATACATACCTTACTGTAAATAAGGCTTTCCTGCATCAAATGTAAACAATCTCCTCTCTTTTAACCTTTGGCAACAATCTTGTCCACTTTGCCATTATGAGACTCTTCTATAAAGCATCCAAACTTATTGAAACGCACTTGGTAGTCTTGATCAGCCATTTGACCAGCGGAAGCAAGATTTTTTGTGATTGTGGGCACATATAAAACATCTCCCAATGTATTCTCCACACCACACTTATCCCTCCAAGGAATATCACCAATATAAGTAATCTTGTGCATAGTATCATCTCTTGTGCATAGTATCATCTCCCATAGAAACGACTCCTCCTCGGGCATATCATCCTTGTGAATGAGCCACTCACCATGATGTGTCATATGATTCGTGGCTCCCGAATCTATGAACCAATCATCACTAAATGAAGGCTCTTGCATGCTGCTCATAACACGCTCCATATTAAAGAGGTGAGTGCCATATCCATGCTCATGTGCATACTCTCTTCCACATAATGATTGTATTGTGGCCTTCCACCACGCCCTCTATGTGTAGCATTATGCTTTGCATAACAGTCTCGCTCATAGTGCCCAAACTTACCACAAAAGTGACAATTTCCAGCTTGTGAAGTATGAGTGGCCCTTCCTCTACCACGGGGTGTGGCTCTCCCCCTTCCTCTTGGCATGTAACCATGTCGTCTTTTAGCAAACTCATTTCTGTCCATAGTGTTTTGATGGGCATATGAGACTCTCCCACGGCGCCTTAGGGGTCCACTTCGCCCTCTACAATCACCTCTACCACCCCGGTGATAAAACAAATTGTCTCTTCCAATACTTGTGGAGGCTTTGAGCCCAAGCTTCACCTCTTCCATCATGCATAGTGCAACCAGCTTCTCAAAATCAAGCATAGTACCTCGCACGGAAATAGAAGCATCCAACGATTTTTTTTTTTTTTTTTTTTTTTTTTAAGAAAGAAACCTTCTATTAATGCTTGAAAGACTTCATACAAAACAACAGCCCCGAAGGTGCTGAGTATGGAAAAAATCAAAAAAGGCTGAAAGAAAAGAACCCGCCTGTACCAAAGAAACCTAGCTCACTGCCTAGGGGATCTCTGGTACTGGGGCTAACAGCCACGTGGGGGGACTATACACCCAGCGAATCCCTAGCGGAGTGAAGATGTAGAAAACTCCTAAAGGCCAAGCCTTGCAGACGAGCACGCCTCTCGATGGTCGCTCTAGAGCTTGGAGTCCCACGCTCCCAGCTGGAGCATAGAGTATAGATGATATCCTGCCAGATGGCAACCATGGTAGCCAAAGGTGGAACCGGATGTTCACCCATCACGAGACTGCAGCGAGCCACCCAAATGTTCCACGCAATGATACTGGATACCACCTCCCAAACGTTGTCCTCCGAAGGAGAAAGGGAAGCTAGGCTATCAAGAGGGACTGGCTCATGAAGCGCTATCCTTTGAATGCTCTGACCATGTATCCGGTCAGCTGGGCAGATCTCATCAATCTGGAACGCGTGTCCTCCCTCAATCAACCAGGCCACCATCCCCTAGGTGTAGTCCCTCTGAAGACTCCGCATACGGGTCATGATCCTGAGGGCTCCCATCCAGATCCTTGCTACTCTACGACAGCTCCAAAGGCAATGTGGGATCGTCTCCAGGAAACCAACAGAGCAACAATGGCACTGCCCCTTCACTCACATCTACTCCAACCACGGTCCGATGGACAAGCCTCCGTGGACAGCCAGCCAGAAGTAGGATATCTTCCTCGACTACAGGTTGGACCATAACCGCGTCCAAAACTTGGAACGGACATCCCGAGGCACTCTCTGGGTCACCCAATGCCGCTCCCTCGAGGGGGTCCACCTCGAAGAGTCCATCTGAAGCCTCCTGCCAATCCGTGTGGTGTAGCAAAAGAAGGGCATCTCGTCCATCTGCTCGGCAAGGCCACCCCTGGAGAGCCATAACCACTTCCCCGGATCCCACTAGACCTCCCTCAAGGGTCTACCCTCCCACAACCAGAGGCGCCATCTGGGGGCCACCTGCTCTGAGATATTGGGAGGGTCAATGTGCCTCGCCTTCCCGAAACGTCCCACCACTCTGATCATCTGCTAGTGAATGCCATCAAGACTTCCATCCATCTCAGGATCTCTCTCAGTGAGCAAATGAAGTAGGCCTCTAGGTCCTACACGAAAGAAGCCGAGGTGCGTGCTGTCTCTTTGCATCATCATCGTCAAGCGGACACCAGTTTGAGAAAACTGCCCCAACCAAATGATGTCCCTCCAAACGCGAAGTCCCTCCCACCAAGACTCAGGGATGGTTAGGTCAATCTCTCTCATTCACTGCCTTGCCCCTCGCAGATGCGCTACGGCACGGCGCGCCAAGCCTCACCTCTGCCTCCATGGGTAGTCTGATCCATCTGCCAAAAGACCTAGCCGGACCACTATCCCACTGTGCCCAACCAATGTGCATCCGTTGTCCGAGCATACGCTCCTCCTGATCTCGGATCTCTGGGTGCCACATAAGGGATTGACACTCAAACTCCTCTCTGCATCTGGGTAGAGCACGAATGAGACCCCCTGCTAGTCTCTGCCAAACCCTGTGAAGGCTCCTCATCAAGGGGAAACCCTTTCCTATAAGGGGGGCCTCTAGGAAGATCCCCCTGTGTGAAGACTGCCATTGTCCTCTGATGCGTGGGGTGTTCCTGAGAAGCCCTCATTGTAAGAGGAGCTTCCAGGGCTCTGCACCTGGGGTGAGGTTGCGAACAACCAACTTGGCCAGGAGGGCTCTGCTCTGCATCTCCGAATCTATGATACCCAAGCCTGCGGCATGATCACCGTCTGCCAAGCGACCCAGGCTCTAGTATTCCGCGTGTCGTCCGATCTTGCCTAAAGGAAATTCCGAACTAACATTCAGAGCTGCCCAATGCATCCTCTGTGGAAGCACCAGCAGGAGGCAATATACCAAGCTGTGGCAAGAAGGTCCTGGTTTGCCACTAAGGCACAACCTGCTAGGGAGAGCTTGGCCGAGTTCCAGTAGAGAAGCTTGCACCGAACAATCTCAAGGATCGGGACGATCAGCTGCTCTGTTGTAATGTCAATACCAACCTGCCATCCGAGATATCTCGCTGTCTGGCTCCACGGTATCCATCTGAAGCCAAAGTCACTCCCCCACTCATAAATCTCCTGTGTCTCCTCATAGCCCGTGAAGAAACCTATAGACTTTATCCAGTTGATCCGCACAAGGCCTCGCAGTAGATAGCCAAGGCTCCCATGACTCTCTCCAAACTCGTTGTGGTGCCCTCAACATACAAGGCCGTGTCATCTACAAAGGAGTCAAGCAATTCCTCCTCTTGTCTAATTGGGAGCCTCAACCCTATGAGGCCTGCCACCTATGATCTCAAGTAGTAGCCTAAAGCCTCCACCACGAACAAGAAGAGGAAGGGAGCGAGGCTAGAACTCCCCGCATAAAGCGCAGAAACTCCTCTGACCCATTTGTCTGAGAAACCCAATTTCCGCATAGTGCCCTCCAAGAAGGACCACTCCACCCTGTCGTAGGCCTTCTCAAAATCCAAGAGAAGGACGGCCAACGGCTGTGACTCCTCCCTAGACCAATCCACTGCCTCCCAGAACATGAAGATGTTGTCTAGGATGATGCTGTGTGTTGTGGATGATGTCAGTAAGATGGGGCCGTAACCGCAAGCTCAAGACATTGGCGAGAATCTTGTATGCAGTATCAAGCAGAGTGATCGGTCTCCACTACCGGATGTCTGACCTATCTCCCCCTTTCGGGATCAAACAAATCCACCCCCTGCTCAAGGATTGATTGAGGGAGCCCGTGTTAAAAAGCTCCTGGCATGCTGGTTGGATTGGGGTGGAGATAATCTCCCATAAGTTCCGAAAGAAGGCTGGAGTCAAGCCATCATTGCCAGGACACTTCTAGATCGGGAGAGCCTTGAGGGCTTCCCAGAGCTCCTCATCTGTGAAAGGCTCCTCCAACCTGCTGCATAAATCCTACGAGACTACTGTCAGAACGTGATCCAAACTACCTCTCGGGCCACAATACCAACTGGAGTCATCCTCTCTATCTGAAAGAGCTGGCTGTAAAAACATGTGGTCATGTCTAAGATCTCCTATGGGTCAATGTGCATGATGCCCTGTGGATCTCGGAGATGCTGCAGCTGTGTGCCTGCCGATCCAGGCCCAGTGGTCTGGAAAAACTGCTTGTTGTACCCACCGGACCCAAGAAGAGTGATAGGAGAACTCAACCTGCCGAATTCCCGTGTCCTGAAGCTCAAGGCGAGCGCTCTCGAACCTATCGCTAAGCCACTGAGAACCTGAGTCCTGCTCCCTGAGCCGCTCTATGGAGGCGAGGTCTCTCCTCAAAGCCCGCTCATGCTCCTGAAGAGTCCTCCGCCTAAGGGCGTGAGCCTATAACTATAGCCATGCCGATTCAGATGTTGCAGCTGCAGCTTCCATGGAGCACTTCACCTCCTCCCTCTCCCTTCCCTTCCCAATTCCCTTTCCTCAATCCCTCCAAACGCTTTACCCCTCCATCCTCCGCTCTCCACTCTTCCTCTATGATGGTTCAGGCCTTGCTTTCCAAACACCTACCGCATGGGACTTCCACTCGCCCGCGCTTCATAAATATGTGTAGCTCCTTGCAACATTGGTGCCCGCTGGTGTGGCTGTACTTGGATGCAGCCTTCTCATTATGGGAACGCCAGCACTCGCACGGTGTCATCTCTTACTACTACCAACTCCTTGCCATGACCTGCTGGATCTCCTCGTCCTGCAAAAGGTCCTTTGGAATGCGGACCCCCTTCTGGGGAAGACCTCGACGAGGCTGATCTAAGTGAAGTACTACCGGGGAGTGGTCTGACATCGTGGTACCTGCCAAAATCCCGATAGAGCCGCCTCTGTGCCGTGCCCAGTCCCCAACGTAGAAACGATCTAGTCTCTCAAGCAATCCATCGTGTCTCTTTTGTCCAAAAGAGAGGAGGAGGCTGCTAGGTATCTTGCTGAAATCTGGCTCTCGCCACGGGTCTCCGGCCCACTGATCATGAAAATGAACTACTCCCAGGTGCTACGCTCTGCTGCTGGCATCTCAAAGAAGGAGACGCCACCCTACTTGTCTTCCCCAAACTCCAGGTTGTTGAAGTCCCCTCCAACAATCCAGAAGTCTACATCCGAAAGACACTCTGACAGCCTCCTCCAAAAGGCTAGGCGGTATTGTCTGCACGTTGGGGCATACACGTTCGGGATCCCAATCCTGGACTCTCCCAACCTAACTCCCATCCAAACTGCCCGTCCAAGGATAAGCTCGCCTTGATCGTAGACCTCTGGAGCTAGAGTCTATGAGACTGAGATGCAGACCCCTCCGCTCTGTCCTACTGCAGGGGACCACTCCTGTGGAACTCTCCTTGGGAGAAGTTGGTGTCGCCCTCTGATGTCTGCTGCTGAGAACGTATGCTCCTCAATCAAAAGGATGTCCACTGTCCACCCTACCACTGCCCTCTGCAACTCCTGCCAGAGTATCAGATACTGTGGTTGACTACGAGCACGGTCGTGGAGCCTGTGCACGCTCCAACTCACTATGGTCTAGCTCATGAGGACAAGGGTGCAAAGAACAAGGCTCACTTGTGAGTAGGTGCTTGTTCCAAAAAGACTGCCTTATGTGACTTTACCGGGGGTTTGGAGGGCGAATAGTCCGTGTCTATGCGACGACGTACTAGGGTGGATACCGGCTCAATGCCGATCCTCTATGCCCACTTCATCATGAAGGAGACTTCCACCCCGAACAGCTCCGCACACTTCTAGAGTGACTAGTAGTATGCATGATCCACCTTTGCCTCAAGCAGCAATATGATAACTCCTACCGCCAGACCACACGTCGGCTCCTCTTGCGTGAAGCTCAACTGAAAATTCACCTCTGCACCGTGGGCGTACCAAAGATCTAGTCCCCGTGCTCCCATCCACTTGTCCATTATGCGTGAAATCTGATCTCCCATAATAGCATCAAACACCTCTGGGGTCCACTTCTCCAACCTTGTGGAGGCAAACTGGAAACTCCAAACGGGATGTGTCTTCGAGCCCACTGCGCTGATCAAACCCCCCTTCTGAGGCTACAGGACCATAAGCATTACCTCCAGCAGCGGTAAAGGATAAGAGTCCGGGATCTCCAGGTAATTCTAGGGTTCCAACCTCTAGAAGTCCCGCGGTAAGGGACGCCCAGGTTGTAGGTGGGGAGCTGCTGGCCTGGAGAACGAGCCCCGTCCCTCTAGCTCCCTCCCCGAATGGGCCTGATGCTACGATGAGGGAGTAGAAGGGGACGTCGTCTTACCCTTGCCTACTAGCAGGGGTGTCGAGGCAAGGGAGAGGAGGGAGACTGAGGAACCTACTACGGAGGTGGAGAGGGGGGCGGTGGGGACGGGAGAAGGTGGGGGGACGGAGGGAAGGGGGCGGGTGGTGAGGGTGATCATAGCAAGAGGGGTGAGGGGGGGAGGAGGGGGCGGGAGGAACCCAAGGGAGGGGGGAGGGAGTGGAGGGGAAGGGGGGAGAGATCTAGAGTAGGAGGGGGGGAGATAGGGGCGATCACAGGCTTCCCCTGCTGATCAAGTTCGCCGAGGCTCTGGATCCGCTCCTCCTCAACCGTTGTCTAGCTAACGTTCGCCATCGCCTCATCAGAAACTCCTAAGGCTCACTGCTGATGCAGAGGTGGATGCGAACGCTGAGCCTCCATCACGTGAGGATCATCTGACTGGGCGGTGGCCCCTTCCACTGAGGAAGGTGGATCCCCACGTAAGGGCTCCTACTTCTGTTGTTCCTCATCATGTGACTCGCGGACAACCCTGTCTCTCTCTCTCTCTACGTCTGGCCCTCTCCTTGCGGCGCTTGTGAGTTTGTTTGCTTGGTTTCTTTTTCTTTTAAACTTGGATCCAGTCCCCTTCTGAGGGGGTCACCCAGGGGGTCTAAGACTCATGTTGCTCCTATCTGAGGGGGGGAGGTGCTCGGCCATGGCCACGGGGGAAATCTCTGGCTAGGTGACCCATCTATCTGTAACAAAGACACTAACCTAGTAACCCAGAATTCTCCACTCACTAACGAAGTGTGCTCCCTTCAAGGGTCTCTAGGAGGATCAACTGTGGGAGAGACTCTGGACTCTCAACCACCAATCTGATCCTTGGGACAACGTCATCTACTACAACTGAGGCAGCTGACTCTGATGGGGACTCGAGCACGGTGCCAAATGCCCCACCAATGGAGGGGAGGATGGCTTGATACTCCTTGGGGAGCCCTGCGAAGCGAAGCGTAACCAAAAAACAGAGAACATGGTGTGTCGTGTCCATGTCCTCCACTATAGAGCCATGGTACCAAGGAAAGAGGTACATAAGATCCAAGCCAAGGAGGATGGGGCTCTGCTTCACGAGTATCGAGGCAATGTGAGGAATACGCCTCTTCCATAGATGGTGACCTCTTGGATGTGGTCACCCTCTAATGCCAAGCTCGCTTGGATCCACTCTGGCACCTATCTCCTTGTAGGCGTGAGGCCCACAATTATGCCCACGAGCGCCTTGTCGTGGAGGGACTAAACTGCCTGCTGTACCTGTTGCTTGTCAAGGTTTTCTTTCGCCTTAACAAGTACAAATGCTCCCACTGCAGTGAGGAAGAGGAAAAAAAAGGGAGGGTGAGGAAGGGAGGGTAAGGAAGGACGTCATAGGGGGAGGCAGAGAAGAGGCGGGGTGAGGGAGGGAAAGGACAAGGACGGAAGTGGAAGAAGGAGGAGGGCAAGAAGGAAGAGGAGAGGGGACGAGAAGGAGAGGAGGTTGGGGCAGCAAAAAAGTAGGAAGCAGGGGAAAGAAGGGGGGAGGAGAGAAGGGAGGAAGGAAGGAGAGAAGGAGGGAAGGAGAAGGCGAGGGAGCGGAGAGGAGGTGGGGGAGGGGAGCCGGCGGGGGAGAGAAGAAGGAAGTGGGAGGCCGAAGAGGCGGAGGTGACGGGGGCGGGGCTGGCGAAGGCGCAACGAGCGGAGGGGGGAGGCAACAGAGGCAAAGTGCAGCGGGGAGGGTGAGGGGGGCTGCAGAGGGGGCAGAAGAGGCAGACAAGGCAGCCAGGGGGGGCACGAAAATCATCTTTACAAAGAGCTCATAGCTCTCTTTCTTGGTCAGGTCTTGTCATCATCTATGATTATAGATCGCATCCGCATCCAATGATTTGTATTGATGACCTAAACCACTCAAGGTGATCGACACCAAATCGTCATCTTTCACATTGCAATTTATGGAGGCTAAGTCTTCCATAATTTGCCTTATCTCAGCCACATAGTCCATGATGCTTCTATTTCCTCTCCACATTCCGTGGAGATGCTGCTTGAGCTGAATTTTCCTTGCCTCGGTGTTTGTACCATATAATTGTGAATGATATCCCAAGCTTCACTAAGCATACTAGCCTTCTTGATGTGAGGGATGAGTGTATCGAAAATGCATAAAGATATCCAATGCAATACTTTCTTGATTTTTCCACCCATGTTTTGTACTCAAATTTCAGCTCATCCGATGGTTCATCCCATGGCAACTCCAGGCATTCATCTTCACTCGTGATCAATCCCCAAACACCTTTTCCCATGAGAAAAATTTCCATTCTATAAGACGACGCGCTATAATTATCCTTGGTCAATTTCTCGCCCACTATATGGGTTACTTGAGTGGTCTCACCCATGCTTGATTGACAATAGTTGCTTCCAAATGCAACTTAGCAAGTCTCAAATCAATGGCGCTATTCTGATTTTTCTGAGCACACTCACTTCAACTGAGGTAAACAGCATCCAAATCTGAGCATTCACCCTCTTTTCAAGTGCTTACACTTGCTCAAATTTTAAAGCATCCAAGAGCATCGGCATCCCAGAGCATCAAATTAGAGCACTAAGCAGTCCACAGGTGGGCATCAATTCAAGCATGTACCAATGCACTTATGGCATTTTCCACTTTCTGCAAATGGGTGTATTTTGGCATCAAACGGCCACCAAATGCGTTCCAAACTCGCTCTTGCAATGATTTGCCAAATTAGAATTTATATCCCTCTTTTGGAAAATCAAACATATCCGACTGTGGGCATACACACCCTTATATGCATCCTCCAATTCAAATTTACTGGAAACTGTATTCCAAGTGTTCTAATGCATCAACACTATCACCAACCGGGCATATGACATCCAGTATCAACACTTTTCTGCCCCAACTGTGTGATTTTCTGATTTTGGTATGCAATTCCTGCAACAAATGCTACTCCAAATGGCAATTCGTTCCACCGTGCTACCCACGGGTACTACGCCAATCCTTTGCAAAGTGGTAAATGCAAGAAAGTGAGCAATGAACGCTTACTTGACCTCCAACAAAATGGGCACTTAAAACTTCAGAACTGCCTCAAAGGTTTACACATTCAATTCCAAAGGGGCAAGGGAGTGTGAAGAGGGGTGTATGTGGCCAAAGGTCTCTAAGACCATTCACACCAATACTTTACTTGAATAAGAGACTATGCCAATAAAGTATCACAAGCATTTTCCTGGCATGAACTATTCAACTCAGGAATTTGCTCAGATTTCATCCAAGCACACAGATTCGTCTTGTCTTTGGCTCAAGCCTTGGTGATCTGCTCACCTGCTCCTTTGCATTTTAGAGACAAAATCTTGCAACGAATATAAGCACTGCAGATCACCCACAACGTGATGGTCAAACTAAAAGGATCAATCAAGTCATTGAGGATATGCTTCAAGCATATGTAAGTAAACGGCAAACTAATTGGAAACAATACTTGCCCAATTGGAATTTGCATATAACAGTGCCAAACATTCTGCTACAGGTACTAGTCCATTCATGATGATATAGGGATGTCAACCTAGAGCTCCAATTGCAGTGGGACTCGAAAAAGAGAAGGTTCAAGCGGCCAAAGACTTTCTCGAGGATATGAATCAAATGCTTAAATTAGTTAAAGATAGCATTAGAAGGGCTTAAGATAGGACAAGAAGTTATGCAATGACGGGTAGGGGCTACGCTAATGGGCAGGGACAGGGGCTCCGGTGACGACGATGACGACGGGCTACGGTGACGACAACGATGTCGACGGGCTACGATGACGACAATGCTAATGGGCACGGGCTATGACGACAAGGGGGAGAGAGGGAGAAAGAAAGAAATATATATACATATATATTAACGTCCATGGGAGGCCTCGCGGGCCTATGGAACAAAGTACGGAATCAAGTAACTCATGCAGACCAGTGTGGGTCGGGACAAAGGGATCACTAAGGCCCTTGCTGAGTACTAAAATGCTATACTAGTAAAAAATAGCATGAGAGTGGCATGAAGATATCAAGTGCTCAGAGCTCGAGTCCCAAGTGCATGAACCGGCTCCACGTATCCAGGCTCCATGATGGCTCTCTGATGAGATGCAAAGAGCTCACATATCTGCATCTATCGGGATGTCTCCCGTGGTGGTGGAGGATGTGGTCTCCTCAATCTCTGGATCTGATGGGCTATGTCAAGGGTGATGCCTCGCCTCAGTCGATCTCCTCTAAGGAGAGCTAAAATAGGACGAACCTCGATCGTGTGTGCTCTGGTCGCCTGTCACGCCGTGTACGATCTCTATGCCCCTCGTCTGGCAGTGTTGTGTCGGCTCCCTCCACTGATCCATATATCTCTCATGTCGGCTAGCTCCTCCTCCTCTATCCCAGAGTGCCCTAGGGCCAAGTCAAATGCATAGAAATCCGTGACATGTCTCTGTGCTCGGTCTAGGTACTCGGTCTACCTCGGTACCCAGTGGTGCGGTGGTCCCATCCTCCTGCTCTTTGATATGTCGTATTAGTACCTCCATGTGTCGTCGCATCTCCATCAGGTAGAGCCCAATATAGACCTGGTCCTGGAAGTGGATCAATCGTGAGAGTGGGCCAAAGCCGTACCCCTCCTGAAAAGGCAATGGTAGTGCCCTTGGATCTCATAGTAGGCTGGACAGACACATAGAAAGTGCTCCTCTGTCTCAACCGCCCCCATCGTGCACAACCTGCAAGTCCGCTGCTCTCAAGGTATGCGTGCAGCTCTCCCTGTCTCGATCCTCAGTTGATGGGACGAGACCCACATCTGTCCGATGGCAATCACAGTGCGTGTGAGACTCCTCTGTCCTCCAGATACTAAGGTCTGATAATGAGCCCATCTTCCGATACTCTCAGAAAGTGGTCATAGTAAAGCTGGGTCTTGGTGGGGAACTCCTGGTCCCCCCAAGTGCGAGATGTGCGGAGCTCTAACCGTATGATGCTGTTAATCTCATCTCGTGGGATCGACTCGAGCGGTGCATCCATGCTATACTGAAACCGGGGAAGCCGATCCATTTGAATGACGTGACTCGCAATCCATGCAGTGATGCATGCAAACCATGCTGTACCTACCCCACTCTCAGATAGTCGTATGGAGGACTCTAGTGCCAGCCTCGGAAGTCTCTCGCAAGGTAGGTCCCAAACTCTATGGAGGAAAGTCACTATCTGAAAAATGGCATCAACCTGGAGAGGGGTCATGGCAAACTCTGCCTGTACTATCTGATGGGGGACCGAGGGCTTACTCCGAATCATCATGGAGCCCATAATCACCTGTAGCCGCTCGAATCTCTTCCATTCTGCTGCTGAAATATCACCCCCCAAAAAAGGTGCCGCATACATGGCGGTCGGCCTCATTAGAGTGTCAAAAAGCCAACACTTCGTTGGTGGATCCTAGAAGTGCGCTTGGAAGCACAGTCGCTCTAGTCAGGCCAAGGCACCATGCCCTCGTGTGAGTCGTGCTCTGGCTGCGTGGGTCATCGTGAAAACTGGCCTTGTGAAAACTGCACCCAAGTATGTGTAGGACTGCACAATCTCCACTGGCTGACTCTGGTATGTAAAGCTATGTCGGTGAAGCACTATGTAAGGGGGGGAGAGAGAGAGAGAGAGAGCGAAAGAAAGAGAGAGAAGGGTTTGCATATGTATGTCGTTGGAAGTTGGGGAGCACTCTACAAAACCGTGGTTGGGTGGATCAGACACTGAGAACCCTCTTTGTATGCAGTTGTATCACCACGAGAACCTCGCTTGCTAAGGAAATTCAACCGAGCTCCAATGCATAAGCTTGCACTAGAACAGGGGCAATCTACAGCTCTACAAAAATATCGATACCCAGCCCAAGTACCTCCCTAGTCGCAAACCTCTTGGATCTCCTCTGTCTTTGTGAAGAAACCAATATATTTGGTCTAGTTAATCCAAGCCCCAGAAGCCTTGCAATAAATAGTGAAGGCTCCCTTGACTATCTCAAAGGCTCACTCATGTGCCCTCTACATACAGGGCCGTATCATCTGGAACCCCGAGTCTAGCAGCTCCTCTTGCCGGATCGAAAGCCTCATCTTGGTAAGGCCTGCAGCTTGTGAGCACAAAAAATAGCCAAGCACCTCAGCTACGAAAAGAAAGAGGAAGGGGGCAACCCTGTCATACCGAACATAAAAGAGAAAAGCCTCTCCTGAATGGCCACCAATAAGCACCTGACTAGAACTCCTTGCATACAAAGCTGATCCCCTCTAATCCACCTGTCTTTGAAGCCCAATCTGTAAATGGTTCCTTCTCAGAAGGACCACTCCACCCTGTCATAAATCCTTCTCGAAATCCAAGAGAAGGATAGCTAAATGCCGTGACTCCTCCCGATCCCAATCCACAGCCTCCTAGAAGGTGAAGAAATTATCCGAGATGCTGCACTCCTGAACAACGCATGTCTACGTGTCCTGAATGATATCGAAGAGGTAGGGTCTCAACCGCAAGCTCAAGACCTTGGCTAAGATCTTGTACGCAATGTCCAGTAAGGTGATCAGTCTCCACTGACGGATGTCTTGACATGTCAATCCCTTCGCGATCAAGCAAATCCAGCCCCGCGACTCAATGACCAAGGAAGTGATCCTGAGTCGAATATATCCTAACAACCCAGCCACAGTGGGGAGAGAATGATCTCCCGGAATCTCCAAAAAGAGGACGGGTTCATCTATCCCTAGGGTTTTCTAAGGTGGAAGGGCCTTGAGGGCCTCCTCATCAGTAAACACGGCCTCTAACTGCCTGCTCAAGCTTGGCGGGACTACTGTTGGAACCTCATCCCACACTGCCTCTTAGGCTATACAAGAACCGAGGGAGACTCCTCTTCAAACTAGAACAAATGTCGATATCTATCGAATCTCCTAAGGGTACGTGCATCTATCCCTACGCATCTCTTAGCCGCGCTGAAGCTGCGTCCCAACTGAACCTGACCCAATTGTCTAGAAGAACTGTCTAGTCATCTTGTCTCCCTGCTAAACCCATCTCTTTCTTGAGAATTTTGTAAAATTGTACATTTCATCTTCATGCAAAGCTACGCACAATTCCATCTTATATTCATGCAAATTATTATTATATGTCGATTACGCAATATCTTAGTGGAACAACTAAGAACAAGTTTCCAATTTCTCGCATAGACGACATCCTGGAGAGGTTAAAAGGGGCCACGATTTTCAATAGGATTGATTTGAAGAGTGGATATCGTCCAATAAGGATCCATCCTCATACATCCTTCTGAACCCACGTTTGGCTTATATGAGTTCCTGGTCGTGCTTTTGGGTTGACAAACGCACCAGCCACTTTCAATCGAATGATGGATCGGATTTTCAGGCCCTATAGGCACTTTGCAAGTACTTTTCTTGATGATGTTCTAGTATTTCCCAGCTTTGAAGAAGAACAATTGCTATAGTATTCCAAGAACTTCAGAATAACAAGCTTTACATTAACGGCAAGAAGATTGATTTCTTTCCACTATCTTGATCATATCATCTCCAACGAGGGGATTTAGATGGATCGCACCAAGATTAAAGCCATACAAGAATGGCTAGAACTCAGTTCGGTACATGAAGAACGCAGTTTCTTGGGACTTTGCTCCGACTATATACGATTTATCAGAAATTTTGCTGATATAGCAGCCCCATTGCATGATTTGACTAAGAAATCCGCAATCTTCAGGTGGGGAGAGCGGCAAACGAGATCTCAAAAAACGTTCAAAGAAAAGTTAAATACTTGTTATTCCAAACTCACACAAACCTTTTTATGTGGATTGTGATGCATGCGGAGAGTGTGTGGGAGCTGCTCTTCACCAAGATGGTCGTGTTGTGGCCTAGGAGAGTCAGAGACTGCATGATGCTGAGAGGTATATGGATACTCATGTGAAAGAGATGTCTGTAATTCATGCCCTCACTATTTGGAGGCATTATCTTCTTGGAGCAGATTTTACCGTCAAAACACATCACCAAAGCCTCAAGTGTTTCTTGACACAGACAAAACTCTTCGGAAAGCAGATGAGGTGGGCAAACTTATTGTTCATGTTTTATTTTCGGTTTGTCCACACTCCAGGAGCCCGAAACACAATAGCAGGTGCTTTATCTAGAAGGCCCCATGTGAACAACATTACCATAGCTTATCACAGGGACCTCGAGGAAATGAAAGATCTTTATCTACAGACTTCCCAATTCGGAGATATCATGAGAAACATTCAGCAAGGACAATCATCCAGCCAGTATTCACTTAGGGATGGGTACCTCATGAAAGATGATTACCTTTGTGTGACCCAGAACATGCGACCAAAAATTTTGAAAGAATATCATGCCCCTCCATATGCAGGTCATCAAGGCATTTCAGCTATGCAGAGGTACTCCTTTTGGCCAGGAATGCAGAAAGATACCCACAAGCTCGTGATCAAATGTCTTACATGCCAGAAGGTGAAGTACGACCGACAAAAGACCTCAGGACTCCTCATGCTGCTTCCGATACCACAAAGGCCATGGGAGAGTATTGCTATGGATTTTATCTTTGATCTTCCACGATCAAAGAACAGGAATGATGGGATATGAACCATAATTGACAGGTTTAGCAAGCAAACCCACTTCATTCTAGTCAAGAAGAATATAAAAGCAGACCATATGGCCAAGTTGTTCATGGCACAGATCTTCAAGCATCATGGGATGCCTAAGTCGATAGTAAGTGACCAAGATCCCAGAATGACGAGTCTATTCTCGACAGTACTTTTTGATAATATTGGTACGAAATTGGAGTTCTCATCTTCATTTCACCCTCAAACATACGGTCAAGGAGAGAATGCTAATTCCATGGTGCTAGACCCTTTAAAGTGTGATGTGTCCAGGAAAAACTCCAAGTTGGAAAAGTACCTTCCACTAGTTTGCATACAACAACACGACTCACACCTTTACACAAAAAAGCCCCTTCTGCAGTAATATACGGGAAGGTAGTTCTACCACCTATTCTGCAGACCAAGGATGAGATTTTGCAGATGATAAGTAGTTTGAGACCTCGATACAGCCTTCTCTCAGGTCCAAACCATAATAGAAAGGTCACAGCAAAAGCAAAAGAAAGCTGCAGATAAGCAATGGAGGGAGATGAACCTCCAAGAAGGAGATTGGGTACTCCTTAAGTTCGAGAAAGCCAAACTTGAAAAGATGAAAGGAAAAGAAAAGGTATACCCAAAGCTGTCTCCTAGATACTATGGGCCATTTCGGATTAGTAATCCCATAAATGAAGTCCCATATCAACTAAAGTTACCAGAGACTTGGAAGATTCACAATGCATTTCACGTGAGTCTCCTAAAGAAGTACCAAGCACCAGAACCTGCATACCCAATTCAAGAAGAGCCACCAAAGGTGAAAGAGATGGAGGAGATCCTCCAACCAGAACAAATTGTATATCACTCAAAGAAGAAAGGACCCAAAGGCAAGGTTACCCGCAGGTACCTTGTCAAGAACTATTCGGCACTCGATGCCAAGTGGATAAATGAGGAGTTCTTCTTGGAATATCCTCAAGTTTAACAATTGTATCAAGAAGCTTTTCAGTTGAGGGCAACTGATTAGAAGCCAAGGGGATGTCACTAATTCGTACCTCTCCCAATAAATAAAGAGGAATCTTTATTAGATTGACTTCAGTCAAACATCGAAGTCCGGTTGAGATTTTAAAGCCTGCAGCACAACATCCGACATCTGAGACTTCGAAGGCGACATACCAAGGGCATGATAGGCTCTATGCCAACCTTCCGTGCCCACTACATCACGAAGGATACCTCCATCCCAAACTTGTCGGTCCACTGCTGGACCATTCAGTAAGTCGGGAGAGTGAGCTCCACCTTTGGTGCCAACCGGACCACTGCTACTGCCAACCCTACGCCCTATCTCTCTACTGTAAGCCAAGTTGGTAAGAAGCTGAAGCACCATAGTAGAGCCACACGTCTACTGCTCCATCATGCAAAACATTTTCTCTCCCACCGTACAATCAAACAGAGATGGGGTTCATGCTCCTCTTTTGTGAGGCAAAATGAAAGCCCCAAAATGGGCAGCTGTGGGAACCGAACACACTGATGGAACCCCCTTTTCAGGGCTGCAGGATCAACACCAGCATCTCTAGAGCCAAGGGACGCAACTCTGGAACCTCTAGATAGTTCCAAGGTCCAAGTCTCCAAAACTCTCTCGGCAAGAGTTGCCTTGGGCGGGGCCTGAGGCCTGGAAGCTGGGAGAACAAGCCCCCTTTCCCTGTCGGCTTCGAGGAGGGTGTGTCTTGGGGGTGCTGGACTGTGGGGTCGTGAGCAGCCCAAACTCCTTCACAAATCTACACGAACAGGTACAGCTCCCAAAACGAGCTGGAGGCACAGAAAACAGGGCAGAAATGGCCGATAGAAGAGGTGAAAAGGAGGGGGCACGATGAAGAAGGAGAGGGGAAAAGGCCGGAAGCAAGGAGAGCTAGAGGGAGATTGGGGGGAGAAGCAGCCGCAAGAGAGGGAGTAAGGAGCTCACAGGTTCAGCCTCCTCTATTGACAGTAAAACCCTTAAAAACAAATGTACATGCTAAAGGTGAATCTATGAGGGACTTTGTAAAAAGCTGAAGATTATTCATAAGAGTTGCCTACTATTGCCATGCACTCGCCTTGATGATTTCAGTATGCTTTCACAGAGTTTCAAAGGGTTTGAGTTTGCATATACCATAGGTTAGCCAGCCAGCTCTCTCACCTTTGAGGACTTGAGCCCTACATACTTGTATGAATAAGTTGTAAGAGGAAAATTTTCAAGAGAAAGGTGAGAAGACATTCATGACCCATTTAACCAACAAGGAGCGAGACAAGACTGAAGCAAAAGCCAAGGCAACAACAAGTAAAAAGGACAGTGACTTGGTCCCTTCACACTTTTTTGATGATCAGATCAAGGAGGAAAAAGAGAACAATGCTTCTACTTTGACAAGATATGGCAATATGTCAAGGCTTCTAAGCCAACAAGAAAAGAGGATAAGATAAGTCTATAGAGATTTATTTGCTTCAAGAATAATGTGCAACAATGTAAAGAACAAAAATTACAAAACCTTACATTTTTGGGATCAATAATCAATCCTGACATTGAACCACCAACAAGCCTGAACGACACCTGCAATGCATAAATCATTAAACAACATGAGAAAATGAATATTCAATTTGAATATACAAGCATTTTTTTTTGCGCAAAAAGTAGTGCTAGTTATATTACTTGAAAGCGAGAGTACAAGAAGGCCTAAAGGCCAGCGGGCTGTAATCACAAAACGGATTCAGCCCGAGGAGTCAAAATGCAAATACAAGCCTCTTAGGGCATAATACTCGGACAGTGGACAAACAGCCACGCTGGAGGGGTGTAATGCCACTGAAGACTTTAGTGGAGTACTGGAAGAACAACTCCCAGTGGTCCCAGTCACGAAGGAAACGTCGTCTCTTTTCCTTCCCTGCCCGGGACTCTCCCTGAATCTGATCCCATTGACCCTTGAGCGTGTGAATAATCGTGCTCCAGTTATCTGCTAGGGTCTGGGTAGTAGAAGTAGTCTAAGCTCCTACAGTCTGCGCGCATCTGGAAGTCCAGATATGCCAGCCTGCGATGCTCCCTATGATCTCCCAAACTGGGTGCCGAGGCATCGCTCCTGCATCTGTCTCTGTCAGATGCCAAGGGAAGCTGTCCATGTATGCCCAGGTGGCCTGCGTGATGAAAAAGACGAGATCCTGTCTAGAGAACTCATAGGCCAAGTGATGTACCGGCTCAGTGCTGCACCAGCAAACGGCTCCCCAAGTGATCGGTCCTAGCTCGGGTGTAGCCCTCCCTAAGATCCCCATGATTCCCTTTCAAACCGTCTGCGCACGCGAGCAGCTCCAAAGGCAATGCTTCAGGGACGACTCCTCCTGAAAACACATCTGGCAATGACCCTCCTGCCCCATCTGTCTCAGCCAGCTGCCAACTGGAAGCCCCTTGTGTGCCACCATCCAAAGGAAGTAGGAGATCTTCCTCAGACGCCAGCTAGCCCAAAGAGTCTTCGAGAAAGTGCGAAGAAAGACCAAGGATATCCCCTGGGCATACCACCTATGTGCCTGTGTGGGTAGCCCACGCTAGAGAGCCCCAAGAGCACGCCGAACCGTGTGTGCACTGTAAGAAAAGAAGGGGGTAGGGTTCTCTGAGGTCTCCGATGGTGGCCAACGCCACTCCCCTGGGTCCCACTCCACCCTGTCAAGGAACGGCCCTCCCATATCCAGAGTCTCCAATCCTGGTCCTGCATAATTAGGGGGTCTATATGCCACATCTTCCCTTGCAGCCCTACAATGCGAAGGCGCTGCCAGGGAAGCTGGGGGTCGATCACGGCCTCTCTGCTCTGTAGGCGACAATCATCAGTGATGGAGAAGAAGTGTACCAAGGAGTCCGAGAAGAGGCCTGCCACCACCAAAGGAATGTCCCGTGGAGTGAACTGTCCTAGCCACCTTTCATCTCCCGGGAAGAGCTGTCCGGTGACTACGGGAATCCTCCAACCTGCAGGGATGGCAGCATCAATCTCTGCTCGCCGAGCCTGGATCCCACGTGCCGTACCTACTGCTGCTCCCAACTCGCCTGGGCTCAGCTGACTGTAGACGTCCCTCCAAACCCAGAGCGAGCGCGCGGGCCCACACGCCCAGAGCGCCCAAGGGATATGGGATCTCTCTCCAAGCTGACGACCTATATCATCTGTCACCTGGCTGTTCCAGATCAGGGGCTGTCTGTCTATCTCCTCTCGGTAGCTAGGGGGAACCTGGGAAAGACTGTGTCGCAACTTCCTCCAGACCGAGATGAGGCTACGGAGGAAGGGGGAACGGGGGTGAGTCAAAGGAGCTGAAGTGAAGATCCATCGGATAGAAGGCTGCCAAACACCCCCTCTCTGGGGAGTACACGCACTGAGACCATGCTGTAGCAAGAGCTTCCACGTCTGCCCTCCTGGGGTCAGACCGCGGATGACTAGCTTGCCAAGAAGTGCCTGACTCTGCAGTTCTAGATCTATGATGCCGAGGCCGCCCTCTGCCTAGGGGAGAATGACCGTCTGCCAGGTGACCCTAGCTCTGGTAGTGCCGGAACCGTCTGAACCAAACCATAGGAAGTTCCGCACCAGTCTCCTCAGTTGGGCTACACAAGACCTCGAGAAACACCAGCAAGAGGCCACATACCAAGCAGTGGCAAGAAGGACCTGGTTGACCACAAGAGCCCTGCCTACCAAGGAAAGCCGAGCCGTGCTCCAGAAAGCAAGCTTTCGTCGTATGGAGGCTAGGACCGGCAAGAACTGCTGAGCCAGTGTGATGTCCAGGCCTACCTAGAATCCCAGGTAACGTGTCGTCTGTCCTCTAGGGATCCAACGAAACCCCAAGAAAATACCCATTGTGAGCTGGCTCCCGGATCCGTAAGAAAACCAACTGACTTATGCCAATTGATTTTCGCTCCAGCCGCAAGGCAAAAAATCTCTAGGGACAGTCTCACTCGCTCCAGTGACTCGACATCATCCTGCACACATAGGGCTGTGTCGTCTGCATACTCGGAGTCCAGAAGCTTTGCATCATCTCGAATAGGAAGACGCATCCTACGAAGACCAGTGGTACGGGCTCGAAGGAAGTGTGTCATGGCCTCCGCAAAAAATAGGAAGAGGTAAGGCGCTAATGGACAGCCCTGACGCACCGAGCACTCGAGTGTGAATCTCTCCCCCATCTTGCCGCTAATGATAACCCGACTGGAGACCGATCTGTAAAGGCTAGCAATACCTCTGATCCACTCATTCGGGAAACCAAACCGAGAGAGTGTACCTTCCAAGAAGGACCAGTCTACCCTGTCGTACGCCTTCTCAAAGTCGAGGAGTATGGCAAGGTGCTGGTCACTGTGCTGGGCCCATTCCGTCGCCTCTGAGAAAGTGAAGATGTTGTCCAAGATGCTGCGATCTTGGACAAAACCAGTCTGGGTGTCATGAATCAAGTCGTGTAGCAGGGGGCAGATGCGGCTGCTGATCATCTTGGCGAGGATTTTGTAGGTGGTCGGGAGGAGGGTGATTGGGCGCCACTGTCTGATCTCCTGGCGGTCCCCCCCTTTGGGGATGAGGCAAATCAAGCCTGTCGCAAGGCTCTCTAGCATCTGCCCGCTGGAGAAGATGTGCTGGAAGGCTGCGAGCAAGGGCCGGTGGATCTGCTCCCAAAAGGTGGTGAAGAAAGCTCTAGAGAGGCCATCCTCACCTAGGCATTTCTGCCCATCAATAGCGCTCACCGCATCCTGCATCTCTGCAACAGTGAAAGGGGCGAGAAGGGCGTCCCTTATGCTGGGCTGCACGAGCCGCGATGTAGATCTCCACACCTCCTCCCTGCACATGCGGCCACGAGGGTCTGGGGGCTCCTGCTGGAACAATGATCTGTAGAAGTCTGTCGCCAAGTCCCGGACCTCGTCTAGGTCTGACCTGACACTACCATCCTGCGCCCTAAGAGAACGGAGCTGTTCCCCTGCTGACCTCTGTCCATGAGACTTGAAAAACTCTCTGCACATCCTGTCGCCTTTCCTAGCCCAGAAGGACTTGGAAGCATGAAATGAAAACTCTGAGCGACGCTCGGTGATCTCCTCTAGCATGGCTCGGGCCCGAACCTCCTGCTGTCTGAGCTCCTCAGAGCCTGGAGAAAACTGCTGCATCCTCTGAATCGAAGCGAGATCACGTCTGAGACCCCTCTCCCGCGCCCAACACCGCTGTCTGACCTGAATCGCCTCCTGCTGGCAAATGCGGCTAGACTCAGCAAGCGCCTGAGCTACCTGTGCTGCCATATCCCTGGTGGGGTCCCAATCCTGCTCCCATAGGTCCACTATCCTGCTGTGAACCGCTGCTCTGGAGTAGATTGAGTCTGGGATCCGGCATGAACGTGGAGGTGAGGACTGAGAGGCTGAGTCCAGGACTAGGATGACTGGGGCATGGTCTGAAAGTGTCGTCCCTGGAACCACTCGTGACTCTCCTCCTTTGCCAAGCGCCCAATCACTGACATAGAAACGGTCCAGCCGCTCCAGAAGTCTGCCTCCCTCCCTTCTGTAACCCCAAGAGAAGTCTAGACTCCCAGGACATCTGCGAAAGGAAGGCTCCCTCCAACTGTCCCGACCTCCCACTGCGAACAGGAAGGAGTCCCAATCTGCCTGCTCTGCTTGAGCTATACCGAGGAACTCTGGGCCCCGTCCCTGCTGATCCTCTAAGGTCTCAAGGTTGTTGAAGTCCCCTCCTACAATCCAAGAGTCCATCTCTGGCAACAAGTCTGTTAAGGATCTCCAAAAAGCGGCTCTACGTCTGAGATCAGTCGGTGCGTAGATATTGAGGATGTCGATACGGGATCCCTCAATATGCAAGCCCACCCAAAGCGCACGTCCTGGGATCATAGTGCCAAAACCACACACATGCTGAACTAGAGAAGTGTCGATGGAGGTACAGACACCCCCGCTCCTCCCTTGCTCGCCAATCGAAGGTTCCCAGTAGGTGTGGGAGAGTCTTGTGAGGACCTTCCCACAAATACTGGTCTGTAAAGCCGAAAGCTTGTGTTCCTGTAGTAGGAGCACATCTACCTTTCCCACCAAGGCTAGCTGGAGCTCCTGTCTGAGCACCATCTTCCTGGTCACGGGTGCCTAATGAGTGGAACCCGTGAACGTTCCAAGAGATAATGCGTAGACTCATGAGGAGGGAAGGTGGGCCACAAACAGCTGTCTGCTTGCGGTCGAAGTCGAAGTGGTCGGAGGATGTCCTACGTGGAGACGAAGGCGCTTCTGTGAAGGTTTCGAAGGAGAGGCCGGATCATCGGACCCATCCTCTAAAACCTTCAGCAGGGGGGAAAGGCCCTTCGTCCCGTGGTGGTATGCTCTCTCTAACCAGCTCGACGCCTCTACCAAGGAAATGCTGTAGAAGCCCGCAACCTCTGAAGTCCTCCATGGGCGAAGCCCTTCCGCGTAGGCCCACTCCAGCGGTGGTCTAATAATGACCAGGAGTTGGAAACGTTTAGCGCTGTGGCACCAACGCAGACGAACATCACCCTCCTGCCACTGCTGCTGAAGAAGCTCCGCTGCTCTGCTACCAATCCAGTCATGTACCTGCTCTTGGGACTGGTCTCGTATCGTCTCCCAAACATTTTCATTCATCCATTGCTCATTCTTTTCACTGGAGATAGTGAAGGAATAGCTAGGACCATCGTGTGGGGCAAGGATGATGGACACCTTACCCTCCGCCCCCTTGCGGAGGAAGAAGATGCTGATGTCTAGGCATGCGGGAAAGGAGCCAATACCCGTTGCATCCAAGTAATCCCAAGGACCTGCTCGGTAAAACTCCAATGGAAGAGCTCTAGGAGCAGCCATTGGGCATGGGGATGAAGATGAGGAGTCTGAAGCGGAGGGAGGGGTGTTGGCCACCTGCGGGGAAGGGCCTCTCCCCTCCGCCGGGCCCGGAGGGATAGGCGAGGGTGAGGTCTGTGCTGGCTTCAGGGCTGCAGGTGGCGCAGGTGGAGGGGGGGGATCCCTCTGGATCATGCTCGAGGAAGAGAGTGGAGCGGAAACCACTGGTGCGGAGGGGGAACCTGGAGGGGGTGGGGGTCGGAGAATCGAGGAGGAGGGGGGAGAGGGGGGAGGGAGGGGTGAAGGATGAGGGGGAGGCTAGCTAACCTTCTCCTTTCCCTTCTCCTTCCCCTTACTGGGCTGCTGATGAGTAGGGACCATCGGAGGGGGCTCTTACTGTAGATGGGCAGGTTTTTTAGGTCCTGTTTTGTTTCCCTTCCGTTTTCGTTTGACCTCCGTCCAGCCTTCCCCTTCGGTAGGGGATGTCGCTGGCTGGTGCGGAGTATCCTAAGTTGCCTGAACGGGGGTCCTCGGAGGTTCTGAACCCGTGAAGCGAGGACATGAGCGAGCCTGGTACCCGAAGCCATGGCATCTCAAACACTGGTTTGGGCGACCAGTGACCAGAATGCGCTGCGTCACCACACCTATGTCTATCTCTATCTCGAACTTCGAGGGGATGCTCTGTGGATCAAGGACTGCCACTTTGACACGTGGCACCCCTTAGGCTGCCGCCGCATCAACGTAGGTGTCCTGCATAGGCCAACCAAAGTGTGTCCCCAGGTCCTTGATGATCGGGCGAAGCTCTGTTGCAAGACCTGGGAAGATAAGGGTAACTGGATGGCGAGGAATGCGAAAGCGGGCATCGAAGTCCGCTACACTGAAACCCCTGTACCATGGGACCATGAGGATGATCTTCCCACCCACAGAAGTAGGGGATCGCCTGACCATGTCGCTCGTAGCCTGTGCTGAGGAGAGCTTAAGCCAGAAGATGCCACGTCCCATGAGTGCAACCTCCTCAATGTGACTGTCCTCGAGGTAGAGGGTGGACTGCAACCAGTCCCTGATGTCTGCTCGTGAAGGGGAGTAGCCAATGACTCTCCCATAAACTAATGTCTGGGAGAAATCCGTGGCGGCCTGCTTCACCAAGGAGACCTGGTGCTCTGTCAATGTAACGCGATAGGCTGATGGAGGGGGGGGGTCCGTCTGGGCCACCGGTTCCGGGCACGTAGCCGCCATATCGCTTGACTAACTGCGAACTCCCGAGGCGGGGGAAGGGAAAGGAAACGGAAGGGGAGAGGTCTGGGGAAACGGGGGGGAAGAAGGTGGGGACTAAAGGGGTGGCTGGGTAAGAGGAGACGAAAGAGAGGGGGGTGAGGTGAGCGGAGCGGAGCGAGGCGGGATGAGGTGAGGTGAGCGGAGCGGAGCGGATCGAGGCGAGGCGAGGTGAGGTGAGCGGCGGAGCGGAGCGAGGCGGAGTGAGGTGAGTGGAGCGTGGCGAGGTGAGGTGAGTGGAGAGGGGGTGAGGTGAGCGGAGCGGGCGGAGTGGAGCGGAGCGGGTCGTCGAGGCGGGGTGAGGAGAGGTGAGCGGAGTGGAGCGGAGCGGAGCGAGGCGGGGTGAGGTGAGTGGAGCGTGGCGGGGGGGGAGAAAAGGAGCGACGGGCGGAGGATGAGGAGAGGGGGGCGGCTGGCTGTGCGGCAGCAGTTGATGGAGGGAGAGGGAGGGCCGCGCAGCATGCGAGGGGGGGGTAGACGGGGAACGAAGGAGGGAGGGAGCTCGCAGGAGCTTCTGAAATGCTTTGTAAATTGAATATACAAGCATGATAGCAACATAGAGAAAAAAAAACGAGACTATCCAAGTAATAGAGAAGATTATGGCATGAGATTTGAAAATATAAAAACATAAGGAGTCAAGTTCCTCCCTTGACTAAGTCTTGCAATATGACACCTCTAGAACCTTAAAAGCATGTCACCACCTGCATTTGTCATGAACACCCCTTACACGACAATACCCTCCTCCTCATCCATCACTAAATGTGTACTACTCCAAGCACTAATGAATAAAAATATATTTTAATTCTCGCCAAAGAGCTCTTGCATTGACCCCAGTCAAAGAACCTTGGTCACGGTCAAGGAGGGTTGATCTCAATCAATCAAAGTACTTGTTTTATTCCTCCATTGGATTGCATGGCAGGGACACCCGCAAAGACTAGGAATAGTCTAGAGTATTTATTTGCATGCAAACATTTAAGGGGTGCATTTGTTGTGTTCCTTCCTTTAAATGTTGCAGGATTTGGAGAGTGGTTTATTGACCCAATTTTTTGTGGGGGAAGGGGGGGGGAGGGGTTTGGTGCAATCTTCCAAGAGATGTTCACCCTTGCATGTGACCAAGAGCTTGGAAGGCCCCAAAAGCTGCCTACTCGTAGCATGTAACTAGGACTAGTTTTAGAAAGTGTTGAAAAGCATGCAGTTGCCGATTAGAGCACTGCCTTTCCCCACTCTTGTAATCAATTCTTGGATTCTCACATAGTAGCTGAGGGGATGTCGAATCATTGCACTTAGTTTTACTCAAGAAATAAGGTTACCTTCGGGGGGTCCAGTCTGATTTGGTTATGGGCCCTTGTTCTATGTGCTGTGTATGCAATCTAGGATTTTCTCGTTCCCATTCCTCTCTCAGCAAATCACCCTTGCTTGAAATAAATTCCGAGTACTTGAGCTATAGTGGTATCAGAGCATAACGTTTCGTTTCCTAATCATGAAGTGACGATCCAAGCCGGAATCTCTTTTAGAAGTAATTAAGCAACACGTCTCGTGTGGCACAAGCTCGTACATTGCTCTACTTTTGAGCTACAGCCGTTCCAAGAACCAGTGGTGGATGGCGAAGAGGATTCGCTCCACACACCGCTTCTTCATCTAGATATGTTGGCCAATTCTGGGCAGATGATTGTATGCTAGGTTTCCGCCGTGCGAAGCATCATCGCACAGTTGGATTCGAATGGCATGATGAGTCCAGATGGGTTTACGCCATGAGAAGCATCATCACACAATTGGATTCGAATGGCATGATGAGTCCAGATGGAATCACTTGCACGCAAGCATCAACTAGAGCTAACCGTAAGGTGACGGGACACAAGCTAAGCGTATGCAATTACTTGCATGCAAGCGTGAACCAGAGCCAATCATAAGGTGAAAAGATGCAGGCTAGACGTGCACATGAAGGACTAGGATACGCATGCGATCAATCGACCAATAAGATTCCATCACAACACTTCGGCGCGGCTTTATTTCATCCTCACACGAGTCGACTATTGTGCTTCATGCTTTGGGACACGCACTATACATTGGCGTCATTCCATTCTGGGCTGTAAGTGTTTCTATTTACCACATTCAGGGCTGACTTTAAAATTGTCGATGCCAAACTTGCCTTTAATAGGCTTATGAGCCAAGCATAGGTGACATGATTTGCACCCTATCCAAGCCAAGGAGACAACTAATTTGCAGGTCATACTTTGTGCTTGGTAGACTTTCATGAACCCATAGCTAATAAGCAAGAACATCCTGAGCTAGCTCCATTGCATGTTCTAGAGATAGTGAAAGGAGCATTAGTCCCACTTCATCTTCTATCAAACGCAAGCAACATAAAATCCAAGAGAGCTTGGAGGAAGCAGACGCTCCAAAATGCGGAAGCTTCAAGAGTACAAGAAAGATCCTCACTTTCAACATCTATTTAATGAGGATCACATGGAAGAAGTGGAGACATTCATGGCTGTTCCACAATAGAAGCACAAATCCTAGGGTGTTTCCTACCCACTTGCTAAGACAAGCCACCAGAAGCGAGGTCAATCTTGCCACAACAAGACGGACAGGAAGCATAGAATGAAAAAGTCTAGTCTCTCTTCTTTTGATTCGTCTTTCACTTCCAGCTCCAGCTCATCCTCTCCTACCTCATCTCCATCCAGTAGCAGTTCTACTTCCCTTCCAAGGAAACGAACCCTTCATGGCATGAAAAAGGTCTTAGAAATCAACCAACAGAGGGTACGCACAGCGGAAGACTGATAGAATAGCCCAAGAGCTCACACAATGTGTGTGGGGAGTAGAATCACAAACTTCTTAAACTTATGTGCTTCAAATGGATGTGTAGACTCATCAACAGACAATAATCCAGCAAGATATAGAAGCTAACAAAAGAACATATTTCCGTCCAAAACTATGGACACAATACAAAGAGAGAGAGATCCAAAGTCCCACTAGAGCGTAGTCCTTTGATCTTACCACTGCGTACTTCTACTATCTACCGGATATCTCTAGAACTTGAGCCCGCGTGCTTCACCCCGAGCGTATGTAGACTCTCTGTCCTTTGACCTCAGCTCCTTGCTGCCCTAAAAGACAGCCAAGGCACCAGACCTATGCTCAGTCTGCAGCCTTCCTTGGACTCCTCTGCCTCCTGAATGTAGGCCTGAGGGTGAGTGTACTGCTGCTCCTTGTTTTTCTGGACTGCTGGATGAATGAATGCCCAGCTTTGGGCTCCTTTTATAAGCCTCTAGGGGCTCCAAAATAGCTGACTGGCCATTCCCCATTTTGGCCAACTCAGTCTATCACGATCTGTGACGTATTCCTTTCTCTATATCTTAGACTTATGGATGGTTTGATGAATGGACACTTGTGGAAGGTAATGCCCTTTCGACGGGACACTTCCTATGAGGCACAACCCTTCACAAGAGACATTCTATTGAAGAGACACTCCTATTGTAATGTACCCTCTCATCAAGGGTCACACCCTTCACAAGGGGTACAAACCTCTTCATGCACATACACTTTGGAGTACACACCTTTTCATGTGTGACTCTTCACTCTCTATATAAGAGAGGCCCAATTGTATACACTACAGACACTCAAGCAATACAAATATTCCTTGTTCTCTGCTATTTCAGTCTCCTTTTTGTTCCTTAGCACATTTCTAAATATAGTAAATCTAGGATTTCTTACAGTGGTATTAGAGCGAATTTCGCTCCTGCCTGTAGGAAATGCCCCCCACCTTCTAGCGCCTATCTGATACATCTCTTTCCGCTAGAAGGATATCCGTGCACATTGTGCATGGAAGAGATGGAGAGAATAAGCGTAAAAATTTTTAGCGCCAACCCCACCTAAAGTCATCAACGGCCTCTCCATCTCCCCCACATCATGAGTTAATGTGAATGGACACGACAAAAATCGTGTCTTTTGATGTGCTTGGGCTGTCCCAAGACCAAGGGACACACCTTTTCCACCATTGGACACACCTTTTGATGAAGAGTTTTGACTCCTCACCCAAGGGACACACCCCATCGTGGAAAAAAGGACACACCTTTTAGTGTGGGGACACCCCTTTTTAAAACAGGGTCACACCCCTTCATGAAAAGGTACACCTATTCCAAGGTACAGACCCCTTAGAATAGGCACACCTTTTGGCACCAAGCACCCTACAAAATGGTACCTAAAAGGGAAAAAAAGGAAAACCAGCCCTATACCCAAGACCTAACCCTAGACTACCCAAGGGTTAATTAAACCCACGTTTTAATTTTCTGGTAACCACCACCTAGCACTAGGCGCCCAAATCAAAAAACGTGAATTCCTGCATTAAGTTTCGCCTTTTCTGCCGTACGTGTTTGCGCCATTTCCCTGCAGCAAGCAGTGCCCTCGTCAGGCCTCCATCTTGCATCGTTCTCGATGGCCTGCACCAGCTGGCTCTATTGCATACCTGCCTGCAAGACCTGGTGATCAAACAGACCCCCTTTGCAGCCTCTATTGTCAACTTGCTGCCTCGATTTCTGCAAACAGCGCCAAGGTGCTAGAAATTCGCCATGATTACCTGCGATCAACAGCCTTTGCTGCCCGCAAAGGATTTGGTTCAAGCCTCTGCCAGCGAATTTCTTCTAAGCCTCCCCTGCTTGTGATCAGCAGCCTCGATGCCCTTTTCATCTTAATTCAGACCAGCTTGGATCCTGCTGGCTCATCTCGCCACCTTAGCCTGTGAACAGCGGCAGGCCAAGCCCTGCACTCCCATGGTACGCAGTAAATAGCACAGTCTCAACGCAGAAGACAGCGCCAGGTTCCACGCAATCTGCCCTCTTCTGTAAATCACCTCTACCACGCCTTACTCAGCTTTGAAAGTCTCGCCAGGTGCCTCTTAATCAATGGACCTCCGGACCAGAGATTTTCAAGCCTTGCTATGCAACTAATTGGCAGATCTAATCTATGCCAACTGGAGATTGATGGTTTAACTGATGATGATCGCCTTCATGCTTTCATCTTAGGCCTAAATCCCTCGTTACGCATTGATGTCCTCAAAGCAAACATCACCACCACAGCTGGCGCTATTGCTTACGCAGAGTGCATTACTGATTTCCAAAACACAGGGAAGCAGAGTGCTAATAGAACACGGAACTCTTCTATGGCCAAAGGTGCTCGCCCTCAAGATAACCCCAAGTTTAGAAAAAACTCGGGTAATCAAGGTTAGCGACAGTCTCAAGATCCCCACAAGTCTCAGAAATCGTATGCTGGATTCCAACAAAAGCACTCCTCTAAGGATTGCGCCTCTTCTTCTTCACAAAGTCATCACCGTCATCCCCAACATAAAGGTGTGGCCACTGATAAGAAGAACAACTCCAGCACAAAAGGACTTTGTACCATCTGTACAGGTGACCATAGATGGTTCAATTGTCCCAAGCGACCAAAGTAAAATTCCAATATGGAACCTAGCACTTCCCAAACAGAAGATGCTACCCCAGCACAAGACAAGAAAGGCAAAGCTGTTCGAATGGCAAATAACATCCACATGAGCCTTGCCAGCAACCCCGAACCTTCCCTGGCCACTCAAGTACTTTGTGTTCAAGGATCGATTCGTGGAACAACGGTCACTATCCTCATCCACAGTGGCTGCTCTCATAACTTCCTAGCTAGTTCTATGGTCGACAAACTTCGGTTAACCACCAATCCTAGTCCCATGGACTATCAGATTGAACTTGCAAATGGAACTTCCTTCTTGTGCAACACCAGGATCAAAAACTTGTCTTTTCACATCCAACATTATACGGACAAGTTGAACTTCGACATCATGCCTCTTTCTCGGTACGATGTCATACTCGGACAACAGTGGCTCTACGATTGTAATCCATCAATCGGTTTTCGCAGCTATACTATCTAGTTTGTCCACCAGGGAAAACTTATTGAGCTAACTGGTTATAGGAACTCTCCTTCAACCCCACTTGCCTCTGTCCTACAAGTAACAAAGGTCACATTCGGCCCAGTCGCAGCCCTTTCGGATCTCCTGTACTACTTGTGGAAAAAAAGAATAAGTCAATGCGCCTCTGCATCGACTACCGAGCCCTCAACAAGCTCACTATCAAAAACAAGTATCCATTGCCTCGCATCGATGATCTCTTCGATCAACTTCTACACGCAACACAATTCTCAAAGATTGATCTTTGTTCAGGTTATCATCAAATTTGCATACGAGAAGGCGATGAGTACAAGGCAGCTTTTCGAACAAAGTATGGACACTATGAATGTTTGGTCATGCCTTTTGGGTTAAACAATGCCCCGGCCACATTCATGACACTAATGAACGACATCTTCATACCTTTCCTTGATAAGTTCGTCATCGTTTACCTCGATGACATCCTCGTTTTCAGCAGATCCCTACATCAGCACAAACAACATCTTCACCAAGTTTTTGAAGTTCTCCGCGCAAATTCTCTCTACATCAACATTGAGAAGAGTGAGTTCTTTACAACCCAACTCGAATATTTGGGACATGTTATTTCAGCTCAAGGCATCTCTGTGGATCCCAAGAAGGTCGAGGTAATCCAAAACTCGCCTACTCCTAAGAATGTTCATGATGTCCACTCTTTTCTCGGATTGGCAAACTTCTACCATACAAAGGTCTATCAGTTTTCCAAAATCGCAGCTCCTATGTCCGAATTATTAAAAAGCACAACAGTTTTTCAATAGCTTCCCGAAACAGAGTATAGTTTCCAACAACTCAAGCAAGCACTCACTACCACACCAGTTATGGCTATTGCTGACCAAAACCTTCCATTTGAGGTCATGACCGACGCTTCCGACATCGCTACAGGAGCAGTCTTGATGCAAGAAGGCAGAGTTATTGCTTTTGACAGCCACAAACATTCCGATATCCAAACCCAATACCCGGTTTATGATAAGGAGTTTCTTGCCGTTGTACACGCTTATCACTCTTGGAAACACTATCTCATGGGAGCCGACTCGGTGGTCAAGACAAACCATCACTCTCTAAAGTATATCTTTACTCAGTCATGAACGCTCGACAAGTACGCTGGGTTCAGTTTCTGGCCAACTTTCACATGACCATTGAGTACATTCCAGGACTACGGAATGTAGTTGCATATGCTCTTAGCAAGTTAACTCTAGCATCAGCTATGGTAATCTCTACATTATCTGTGGATGTTCCTAATTCATTCAAATTCATTCAAAGGGAAGTATTTCAATGATAAAGACTTCGGAATAGCAGTACAAGTTCTTTCAAAAGATCAACCTTCGACTTCCGAACAGAAGATTTTCTCATCCTATTCTTATACGGACGACCTTTTGTATTATCAAGATCGTGTCTGTGTACCACATGACAAGGATGTTCGACGTCTTTTGTTAAAAGAGCATCATGTAGTTCCTTATGCTACCCATCCAGGCATCAACAAGACTTATAGGTTACTCAGTGCAACATACTACTGGCCTCAGATGAAAAGCGACGTCAAAAAATGGTTACATCTTGCTTATCTTGTCAACAAATGAAAGCAAGCCGACGACTTCCAGCAGGACTTCTTCAGCCTCTTCCAGTTCCAACTGAAAGGTGGGAAAGTATTTCCATGGATTTCATAACAACACTACCACGATCCTCCCGAGGTAACACTCAGATTATGGTAATTGTTATCAACTGTCCAAAATGGCACACTTTGTTGCTTGCAAAAGCAGTGCACAGGCTCCGGACATTGCCAAACTCTTCATACAACACATCTTCCGATACCATGGATTGCCCAAGAATATCATATCCGATAGAGATCCTAAGTTTATCTGTCATGTTTGGATTTCACTGTTCGAATCTTTGGGTACAACTCTACTGTTCAGTTCAGCCTACCACCCAGAATCAGATGGCCAAACTGAAAGAGTCAACCAAGTTCTGAAAGAAATGCTTCGACATTATATTCAATCACGCCTAGCAGCTTGGGAAGAGTATCTACCACTCCTTAAGTTTGCTTCTAATAACTCTTTCCATAGTGCCATCAGCATGACTCCATTCCAAGCAGCTTATGGACACACTCCGATTGTACCAACGAATTTTGTACTTCAACATCGAGTGGCCCTAGCCGATCAACTGGTTCAAGAAATGCAAGACATTCTACTCCAAGTTAGAGATCATATGCGAAAAGCGCAAGAGCAGTATCAATGGTCTACCAACAAACATAGACGTCACCTGGAATTTGACACTGGTGACATGGTGCTATAATTTGTAGACCCACATCGCTATAAGACGGTTAAGTCTCTGTTTCCTAAGTTGCGACCAAGATACTATGGACCTTTCCGGATCGTCAAGAAAAATTCACCTTTAAGTTACAAATTGAAATTACCACCATCATGGGGTAAAATCCATCCGACATTTCATATTTCTTGGCTAAAGACGTGCATTCCAGGCGATGAAGCAGTTCCTCCTGCAAGTGATTATGTTCCAGAAATTGAAGACGATTATGTTCTCCTTATTCCTGAGCGTATTCTGGACCATTGACAGCGAGAGACTCGACATCGACTTATCACAGAATTCCTTGTTCTTTGGCGAGATCTGGACGACTCCGACACTACTTGGCAATCTGATGAAGACTTACATCAGTACCCTTATTTTTTACAGCAGTATTTTCAGAATTTACCGTGATATTTTCTACATCAGTTCACTATCTCCACTAGGGTCTTATTTTGAGTGGGAGGGGATGTCACGATCTGTGACGTATTCCTTTCTCTATATCTTAGACTTATGGATGGTTTGATAAATGGACACTTGCGGAAGGGTATGCCCTTTCGACAGGACACTTCCTATGAGGCACAACCCTTCACAAGAGACATTCTATTGAAGAGACACTCCTATTGTAATGTACCCTCTCATCAAGGGTCACACCCTTCACAAGAGGTACACACCTCTTCATGCACATACACTTTGGAGTACACACCTTTTCATGTGTGACTCTTCACTCTCTATATAAGAGAGGCCCAATTGTATACACTACAGACACTCAAGCAATACAAATATTCCTTGTTCTCTGCTATTTCAGTCTCCATTCTGTTCCTTAGCACATTTCTAAATATAGTAAATCTAGGATTTCTTACACAGTCTCGCCCTACAGCTGACTAGGCCTGGCCCCTTTTGTGCACAAAACTAGGCCTTTATGGCCCTTTCTTCCATGCCCTATATGGGCCGACTTGCCTGCCATAAAACCCGCCCCCACCAGCCCTTTATCTTGGGCTGTGGGCAGCTTTGCTTGGGCTGTGTGCCCTGTACCTTTAAGTGGAGGTCCAGCTCCCCCTTTGTACTGTGTGCCAGCTCCCCCACTCCCCCCTAGGCATGGGTTGTGGGCTGGCCTATGTGACCGACCAGCTTCCTCCTGGCCCTATATAAGGGCAGGGTGCTGCCCACTGCAGCCCCTCCCTTCCCTGCGACACCTGGCCCACACTTGTGCTACTGCCAGGGCTTATACCCTCACTTCTTTGCTGCCCTTCTGTCACCTCGTGCCAGGCCAGATCTAAGGCTTGATGCCCTGCCATCTGTCCTGCACATCAGCTCCTTTGATGCGTCTTCTGAAGCTCTGGTTTGCTGTGAGGTGATGCCCATGTGGCAGCCCCCTCTTTCTCTCTCTTCTCTAGGCAGATCTTGCCCTAGGTCTCCCTCCCCCATTCTCTCCTCATTTGGGGGCTTACAGATGGGGAGGCGACCTTTCCAACAAAGGGGTAGTAAGAGAAGAAAGAGGTCTAAGAGAAAAGAATTCAAAGAAGGTGAATCAGTCCGTTTTTCTACTTATTATGGAACTTACGGGCAAACAGAAAGAGCCATGCAAATCATAAGCCAATTTGATATGGCATTTGGCACAAAAACTATCGGGAATAAGTCTGCACCTCACAAGCACAGCTAGTGCTTGATGGATCACACAGTTAGTTGATGGTTTTGCCCCAAGACTCGGAAGAAATTTAAAAAGATGTTCTATGAGCAGTTTTTGCCAAAACAGTTTGTAGATGAGGTGCATAATGCTTGGGAAAGTCTCCCCATGCTGGAGGGTGATCCTACTATAACATATAAAGAGAAATTTTGGGATGTGTACCTGTAGGTCACCCCTTTCAAAGAAATTTCCAGCAAAGATCAACTTCGCAAGTACAGGGCATGATTGCAACCTAAGGACAAAGCTTTTGTCAACATCCTACCAAACTCAAAGATACAGCACCTTATGCTTTCAGCTTCTGTGGCAGAGCTCATGCATATGCAAGAACCGCCTTCAGCTTTCAAATCTAAAGGGAAACCTTCTAAAAAGACAGCCTTTGTGCCACAACAGCTGGAAAAGAAGAACTCGGCACTTTCCCATCCTGAAAGAAAAGACTTTCAGCCTAACAAGCCAAGGGGGAACCAGAGTTCCCATAAGGGGAGAGCTCATTTCATGCCTGAGAAGATGAGACCTTCCGGAAGGAGGGCAAGTGTTTTCGGTGTGGAACTGTCATGAGGACATGAATTTATGGGATTTTGATTTTCGACTCCCATAATTTACGCGTGACTGCCTTGAGCCTCTGGGGCGCGAGAGTCTGGCCACGTACGCGAGACTTAGGGAATTAAAATTCCTAGTGGGCCCTTGGAAATATGCGCCCAGTTACTAGGCAATTAATTCCTAGGACCAAAACATGTAACAGGGGACCAAAAAAGTGGTGCAATTAAAAATTGCTACTTTGGGCACGGGAGTCTAAAATCAGCACAAGACACCTGAAGTCTAAAATCAGCACAAGACACCTGATTGGCAAGCAGGAGGCCAAAAAGCAAGAAAAAAAGCCAAAATTTGCTTGGAGGGCTGTTTTCTAGACCACAAAAGAATAGGGAGAGGCAAGTCACATGCTCGGAAAGTGTTCCAGCCTCCAGGGCTATTCTATCACATAATTTCAATGCGAGTCGAGGTTTTGGTGTGAGTGCGAAGGGAGTGAATCATGAGTATCAACAGGCTGCAAAGACGGAGAGGCTAGCTTTTGCCTGCTTTTGGCGTTCCCAGACTGGATGTTGGTTGGTTATTGCGTTTAAGATTGATTCCTCGCCAAGAAGGGTTGGTTTTTGTTGTTGGGCAGTGGCCAGGATGAAGAGCAACATGTTTGGAAGTGCTTGGTGGATTGATTGCACCAGAGTTTGGCTGTCTGGGGCTTTTGTGCAGATGTTCAGCCGTGTCTAGTTGGTTGGGCACTGGGTTGTGCAGGTGCAGGAAGCGCACAGTCAGTTGATGCCTTTGGGGTTCTGCTTGCAGTCAGATGGTGGGGTTGCAGCCTACTTTGCAGCCCATGGGACAGAATTTGATGTATGCCAATGTTGGTGCAGCCCCAAGGATGCAAACAAGAATGCCTAGTGAAGTCGTAGGTAATTTGGGTATGCCACATATGCAAAATCCAAGAGCTGGTTTGAATAAAACAGCTTTGCCCTATGGTGTTGGTGTGGGAGATAGTGTGGGTGCTGCTGTTCCCTTTGCTCAGACACCTGCATATGATAATCTGACGTGTGGGGGTTAAAGGTCACTGTGCCTTAACCCCGGTTATGTACAATACTCAAACACACATATAAATGAATGAAAAAGAAGATTAGGGTGGTTCTGCACCCACCAAAACTTGTGTGGCTCTCTGTCTCCCTCTCTCTCTCTCTCTCTCTCTCTCTCTCCTTCTTCCGTTCTTGCTTCCGTTGAGAGCACTCTCAACTGGTATCAGAGCCCGGGTGATCTAGCTGAGCGTGCGTGAATGCTTGAAGCTCAGTAGCTCTGTGGAAGGAAGGAGAAGCTTTGTGGGAAGCTTTGTGGGTGACTTTACTTGCATCCGAGTGTGCAGAGACCTTGGAGGAACCTTTGGAAAAGTCACTTTGGCTTTGCGAAGTGGTTTTGAGAGCCTGTTAAGAGCTTTCAAAGAAAAAGTCGTTTTTTGAGCTTTTTCCTGTTCCGTTCGATGACAGAGACTCCGTATTGACTTGTAGAGGCAACTATTGCTTGCTTTTGGTATCCACATTACTTCAGGAGCTTGGAAATACCTTCATTCCTGAATCTGGGATCATTTCATTGGATTTCTGAGTCACTGTGTCAGTTCCTGCGTTTTTTGCCCGGGTGTTGGAACTCAAGTTTGGAGCAACCATTTGCAGATCTGTCAGTTCCGGTGGACTCAAGAGGTTCTAAAACTTCTATGTTGCTCATCATTCGCACTCTGGTGGAGTTTACAAACAGCTCTGTTTCAAAAAACGTTTTTCAGTCCGTGTGTTGGACCCAGTGATTGAGACCACGGTTTCCAAAACCGTCTGTCCCATTGCGTTCCGGACGCCCAAAAACCCCTACCTATCAGTTCTTGCGTGATTCGGTGGAGGATTTTCAAAGTTATAAATCTCTGTGTATTCAATTTCGTCTCTCTGTTATGCATTTTTCATACTAAGGTTTTGAAACCTTAGATTTATGCCACATGGCAGTGGATAAGTGTTGACTCCCATTTCTCACTCATCGGTTGGGATTTTGGAGTTCTGGCAGAAGAGAGATATTTGCAGATTTTCTTGCTGAGTCCGATTATGCAATGGCGCCCATGTTTTGAAGCATCTCAGGTTCTATTTTCAGTAGAGCTCATTACCGTGGGACTATGATTTCTTGAGCATACCTTATGCAGATCACTCTGGTTGCAGTTTGAGCAGCGCTCATTCGTGGTATGCATTGGGTTGCAATGGACGATTTATAGGCCATTTGGATGCATTGCGGTCCTTGTTGGATGCGCTGATAGGCCCAAATTGCCTTGTGGGATGCTATTTTTTATGGACGCTTTGCACATGGATGTTATTTTATGCTGAGGGACAGCTTTGACACATTATTGGTGATGCACTGATAGTGCTATGCTCTCTTGGATGAGATATAATTGATGCATATGCCAGTGGACGGTGTTTATGCTTGAGTCATTTGGCACTTATTGGCATTTTCTTTTGGGCCAGATTTGCTCATATGGATGCATAGTATATACTTGGCTTTCTAAACAGCCCTACTGACGTTACCCTTTACATCCGCAAGAGTGGGACAGATTTGATGATTTTAGTGCTCTATGTGGATGACATGCTTGTGATAGGGACACATGCTTAGCAAATTGCAGCTTTCAAGCTTGACTTGCAGAAGACATTTGCTATGTCTGATCTTGGTCTTTTGCATTACTATCTAGGCATTCAATTTGCTAGCAGTGAGGGGGGCATTTTGATGTCACAATCCAAGTATATTGGACATCTTTTGTAGCGTTTTTTGATTGAGGATTGCAAGCCAATATCTACAGCGGTGCATGTGATGTCACTCTCTATCAGCAGGGAATTGGTTGTTTGATTTACTTATGCCATATGAGACCCGATCTTCAGTATGTTGTCTCACAGTTGAGCAAATATATGCACAACCCCTCTACGCACCATTGGCAAGCCATGAATCGTGTCTTCAGGTACCTCAAAGGCACTCAGCATTTGAGCCTTCTTTATGAGGTGGATTCTTCACTTGTTATGCATGGATTCACTGATAGTGATTGGGCTGGCTGTTTGGACACCTGTGTGTCACATAGTGGCAACTGTTTGATGCTTGGTACTTCATGCATCTCTTGGTTCAGCAAGAAGCAGACCCATACCATACAGGGGGGTTCGTAGGCCATTCTATGGGCTATCCATAGGTGCCACTCATTCCTTGGTATGTGCCTTGTAGGCCTAGTTACAATCAGTTAGGTCAGTTGGTACAGTTAGCACATGTACCACTTAGGACAGTTAGGACAGTCCAGTTAGGGCACTTTGTTATATTGGCTCTCTCTTGAGCCTCCACTCAGTTTTGCAGCAATTCATTACAGCATCTCATTTTTGTCTTCTCTCCTTCATTTTGAGCTTCCATTGCTTGCCATAGCCTACAATTCTGGGGATTGAGCCACCTAACAAACCCCCCTATAGAGTGAGTGCAACCCAAAGGGAAGAGATAATGACACATGTGCAGGATTTACTTTTGAAGGGGCAGATTCAACCCAGTTCTATCCTTTTGTTCACTTGTACGGCTGCCCAAAAGAAGGATGGCTCGTTTTGCTTACCCTGCATTGAGTAAGATGACTGTTAAGAACAAGTTTCCCATTCCTCAAATTGATGATGTATTGGATAAGTTGGGAGGAGCTTCAGTTTTTAGCAGGATAGATCTCAAAAGTGGATATCACCAAATTCGCATACACCCACAGGATATGCCCAAAACGTTTTCCGGACTACCTTTGGTTTGTATGAGTATTTGGTAATGCCTGTTGACCAATGAACCAGCCACCTTTAATAGGATCAAGGATAAAATATTCAGGCCCCATTGACACTCTACAAGCACCTTCTTCGATGACATCATTGTTTTCTCTCACTCAATGGAAGAGCATAAGCATTTGGCCATTGTATTCCACAAGTTAGTAAATCACAAGCTCTACACAAATAGTAAGAAGAATGAGTTCTTCTTGGAAGAGATCCACTATCTTTGGTCATATCATTCCTAAGGATGGGATACAAATGGACCCTACTAAAGTACAAGCCATCCAAGGATGGCCTAATCTGAGATCCAGACATGAAGCACGCAGTTTTCTTGGTCTTTGTTCTTATTAGAGGAGATTAATCAAGCCCTTTGCTGATATTGCCGCCCCGCTTCATGCTTTGACCAAGAAGAATGCACCTTTCAGATGGGGAGAGCAGAAAAAGACAACATTTGACACTCTCAAGGGGAAATTGACCACGGAGCCAATACTTGTTGTCCCTGACCTGCATAAGCCCTTTGATGCATCTGGAGAGTGCATGGGGACTTCTCTTCATCAAGATGGACACATGGTGGCCTATGAAAGCTGGAGATTGCAAGATGCAGAAAGGCGAATGGGGATTTATGAGAAGGAATTACTAGCTGTAGTGCATGCCTTAACCACTTGGAAGCACTATCTTTTGCGAGTTGATTTTACAGTCAAGGCAGATCATCGAAGTCTCAGGTATTTCTTAACACAAACTAAGCTATCAGAGAAGCACATGAGATGGACAGATTTGCTGTCCATGTTTCATTTTTAGATTGTTCATATACCCAGAGCTCAGAATAGAGTGGCAAATGCCTTGTCCCGAAGGCCTCAGGTCATTAATGTTACCATTGCCTATCATCGCGACCTTGAAGAGATGAAAGAGCAATATGCCAGTGATCCAAACTTTGGGGAAATAATACAGCATATGCAAGAGGGGCATTCTACCAGCCAATACTCCATGAAAGACTGGCATTTGATGAGGGATGACTGTGTTAGAAAATACCCAACAGAGGGTACGCACAGCGGAAGACTGATAGTAATGCCCAGGAGCTCACACAGTGTGGTGTGGGGTGTGGAATCACAAACTTCTTTACTTATGTGGATTCAATAGATGTGCAGACTCATCAATAGACAATGAACCGGCCAGATAGAGAAACCACCAAAATATATATATTTCCGTACAAAACTATGGACACAACACAAGAGAGATAGATCCAGAGTCCCACCAATGGTGTGGTCCTCTGATGTTACCACAAGGTCCTTCTCCTATCAGCTGGCTATCTCTAGACTCGAGTCTGCGTGCTCCACCTCGAGCGTCTGTAGACTTTCCGTCCAGTGTGTGCTTCTCCACCTTACTGCTTGTGAATCAGCCTAGGTGGGCAGCCCCTGCCAAGCTTTGTCTATAGCACACAGGTCCCCTTGGTCCTCCTGAATGTAGGCCCCAAGATAACTGTTCCACTGCTCCAACCTGCTTGTGAATGGCTGCTCGAGAAGATGATGATCTCAGCACCTTGCTGCCCTAGAAGACAGCCAAGGTCCAGCTCTTCTTGGCTAAGTCTGCAGCACTTGTTGCACTCTCTCACCTCCTGTAGATAGGCCCAGAGAGTAGGCTCCTTGCTGCTCCTTTCTGCCTTGGAACTGCTGGCTGCTGGATAATGAATGAGGGCTGGAGGCCCTCCTTTTATAGGCCCAGGGGCCTGTCATAAAAACCGACCAGTCTGTCCCAATCTGGGCCGACTGGACAGACCAGGTTGGCTGGCCCAACCGACCTGGTTGGCTCAGCCCAACCAGCCCCAATAGGGCCCTTTACTACAAAATCACCCTCCTGGGCTCTCTTTTCCAGGGCTTGCTGGCCCACGATTCCATGCAGGGGCTGAGCCCTTGGCCAGCCCTAGATAGGGCCTGGTTGGCTGGCTTTGCCCAGCCCAACCAGCCCTCCATATGGGCTGCCTTGTGCTGCTCCATCCCCTGCCATGTCAGCACCTGTTACCCCGCTTTTGCTGTGCCAACCTATGCACCATCATCAGGGTCTGTTGCAGGCCCTTCGCCTGCCCCCTACCCTCACCATATGGCTCGCCATACTAACGCCATCTGCTGGTGTCTGTTGCAGGTCGCAATCCTGCCCACAGTCCAGCCATGAATCCACGCCTTGTGTCATCCTGAAGCTGTCCTTTGAGTGCCTCATGCCAGGCCTGATCCAAGACAATGTGTCCCAGCCATCTTCCTACACATGAGCAGCTCCTGATGCAGCCTTTCATCCTTGGGATACCCCACCAACCATGAATGCTCCAGATCTGTCCCAGATCCACACATCCAGGTAATCTCTCTTTGGGCACATCCTGCCCTAGGTCTCCCTCCCCCACACTCTCCTCATTTGGGGGCTTACAGAACGGGAGGTGACCTTTCCAACAGACTGCTTGTGCATTACCAGAGACATGAGAGAGAATCATGGAGGAATGTCACGCAAGGACATCGAGGTACTGCTTCTACTACCCAAGCTCTGGAAACATATTTCTACTAGCCAAGAATACGTCGCGACATTCATTAATTTGTAACAGAGTGTTTGGTGTGTCAAAAGGTGAAGTACGAAAGACAAAAGACACCTAACCTTTTGGTGCCTCTTCCGGTGCCCCATGCACCATGGGAGGGCATAGCTATGGATTTTATTTTTGATCTGCCAAGATCAAAGCCTGTTCTTGACATATTCAACAAGCAAGCACATTTCATTCCTCCGGAAGACTATCAAAGCATATCATATGGCCAAGATATTTCTGGCAGAGATCTTTAAACACCATGGTATGCCCAATGATTGAGATCCTAGGATGACTAGCCTATTCTTAAGAGCTTTATTTGATACTCAGCTGAATTTATCTTCTTTTCATCCCCAGACAGATGGGTAATGTGCGGTAGCCAACTCCATAGTGCTTGATTTACTAAAATGTTATGTGGCTGACCAGAAATCAGAGTGAGAAAGGTAGCTCCCACTGGTGGAGTTTGCTTACAACAACACTGCCCACAACTCCACAAGAAAAGCCCCGTTTGAGGTAATGTATGGGAAGGTGATTTCACCACCTATCCTAAGGACTAAAGATGAAATTGCAGCTGCTCAGTATGTCACGGATCTTGAGATTGTTAGAAATTACCCAACAGAGGGTACGCACAGCGGAAGACTGATAGTATTGCCCAGGAGCTCACACAGTGTGGTGTGGGGTGTTCACAGACTTCTTAAATTATGTGCATAGATGTGCAAGCCAGTAAATAGACAATGCTTAGAGACAAATATAGAAGTGATTCTATATATTTCCGTCCATCCACAAAGTAGGACAGGATACAATACCAAAAGCTTCTCCTACTAAATGTCAAGCACTCCTAGATCTCTGAGCCCGCGTGCTCCACCTCGAGCATATGTAGACTCTCTGTCTAGATCCCTTCCACCTTGCCGTCCGGAAGCCAGCCTAGGTGGGCAGCACCTCTAGCTTAGTCTGCAGCTTGTTCTCGGTCACCTTCACCTCCTGAATGTAGGCCCAAGGTAGGTCCTTCTGCTGATCCTATCTGCTGGTTGAGGGCTGCTCCAAGTGATGTCGAATGAGGGCATGGAAGCCCTCCTTTTATAGGGCTCAAGGCCCCCTTGAATGGACCGACCAGCCAGCCTCATCCTGGCCGACCAGTCTGCTTGCTGGCCGACCTGGTTGGCTTGGCCGACCTGGTTGGCTGGTCCGACCAGCCCTATATAAGGGCCCAAGCCAGGCCCTTTTGGGCTGCTGCTAGACGGCCCTCTTGCAGGCTTCATACCTGCCCACAGACCCCTGCCATGCAGCCGTACTGCAGCGGTACAGGTCCGCGCCCTGTTCAGGACCTGCTGCAGGCAATACCCCTGCGCACAAGCCTGCCCAAACAGGTTGCCATGCTGCGCCTCCAATTGCAGGTCCATGGCCTGCCCTTTGCCTTGACAGCTGCCCACATGGCAGCTCATGTGCTGCCCATGTGGCAGCCCCAATATTTCCAGGTCTACCTCCCCCATGCTCTCCTCATATGGGGGCTTACAGATGGGGAGGTGATCATTCCAACAGAGATAGCATTCAGCCAAGTTTGAGCAGCAATTGAAAGATCTCGTGAGAAGCATACTGCATATAAACACAGAAGAGTACTTAACCTCCAACAGGGTGATTGGGTACTCCTAAAAGTTGAGAAGGCTAGGCTCAAAAAGTTAAAGGGCAAAGAGAAAGTCTATCCCAAGCTATATACCAGGTGTTACGGTCCTTTCCGTGTCATGGAGAAATAGCCTACGGGTTGGAATTGCCAGAGCACTGGAAAATTCACAATGCATTTCATGTGAGTCTCCTAAAAATGTATCAAGGGTGGTTGAATTGGAAGAAATTCTCCAACCTAAGCAGATACTTTACCATACAGTAAAAAGGGGACCCATGGGCAAGGTTATTTACCAATATCTTGTCAAGTCTAAAAATCGTTCAGCTTTAAATGCCAAGTGGATGGATGAGGATTCACTTTTAGAATATCCATCAATCCTCGGTGTATATGAAGAGTCTTTTTAGTTAGGGACAACTGGTTAGAAGCCGCAGGGATATCACAAATGTGTACTATTCCAAGCACTTAGAAAGAAAAATATTTTTAAATTTTACCAAAGAGCTCTTGCATTGACCCCAATCAAAGAACCTTGGCCGCGGTCAAAGAGGGTTGACTGCAGTCAATCAGACATTTCTGATGATGAGGATGTAAGTTTACCCAAATAGTCTCAATAGTATTGATGGATTCATCTTATTTCAAAGAAAGCTTGAATCTTGATACAACACTATTTGGTCCATATGCCTCAAAAGGGGATTTGGGAAAAAAAAGCAAGATCCAAGTGCGATCTTTATACTTTAGTAGCACCTTATAGACCAATCAAATGTGCATGGGCTGAAGCATACCCATGACATCCCCTTCTATTGTAGCTGAAATAGGCTATAAAAGCTTGAAAGCCTCCTATATGCTGAAAGAAGGTGTAGGTAGTCTGAGAAAATTTCTTCAATGGTCTCGAATAATTACACTCCACAGCAGTTATTGGCATGGACGCTAGGTGAGGAAGAGTCTGTCGACGATCATCTGGTTAGGGTGAAGATTCTTAAAGATCAATTGAAGGCAAGTCATCAAAAGGTTGATAGCAATCTATTAGCCATGCTGTTTATAATCAAACTTCCATGCAACTTCATGACAGGTCGAAGCCTCTTACCTTTGAGAAGGCTTGTCGTCTCTTGCTCCAGAAGGAATTGTAAGATTGCAAGACAAAGGTGGCAACAAGAATGTGCCTACCATTTCCAACAAATGGAAGGGTAACGACGGAGGAAAACTTGACAAGAGGACGCCAAACAAGGAAGATGCTTCAGAGAATAGGAACTCTTCTAGGACTGAAAAAGAGAAAGTGCTACTACTGTGATCAAGTCTGGAAAACTTGTGTGAGACTGTAGGAAGATGAAGGTTGATCGGAAAAAGGAGGAAGGGGAAGAGTCTCGTGATTAGACAGCTTATTTGGTTAAGAAAGATGAATTATTCTTGGTGGTTACACCTGCTAGCTCCGAGATTGGATTCATTGATCCAAGTGTGACAATAATCATGTCTGATATAGAGTAGTGGTCAGAGGATCTAAATCTTTTCATGGAAGTGAAGGACATCACATGTTACTCAAATCATGCTGAGAACGAGGCACTTGTCACCAAGGAGGAAGGGGTTTAAGAAGGCCCACTTCAGGCAAAATATAAGGCGGTTGGATATGAGCATCCAAGGACTCAATAGGATGCATTTTTGTGGGCAATTCAAGGAGCTACCTGGCTTGATGTGATGGCAGGCAAATGGTGGACCAGGGTATATTTTCTCTCTATGCATTGATGTTGATTCCAGTTGCATGTTTTGGTCACAGTGTGAAAGCTTTCCAAACAAACAATGGGGGAGTTCTCAATCAGAGAATCTGTGTGTCTTCTAAAGATGCCGCTGTCATGGACTCTGCAAAGATGGTAATGCTAACTGTTGTAGGTGACATAGGGAGATCAAGTGCATGATGCTAAACAGGAAACTTAAGGGATCACAGGTAATCTTGGCAGGTGAAGAGCTTGGTTCCGGTGCCAATTCGGAGTGGTTCGAGAGAAGCCAATTGGAGGGGATCTATGTAAAGCAGTCATAGGGATCTCATCGTACCTGTTTCATACAATAATGTTGCAAATGCAGCTGAGCAAAGCCACGATGCTTTGTACTTGGAGGCAGGCAAGAAAACCTATCCCAAGTTTCTGAGGGGGATAAACGGATGGACCTATTCATGCCTTAGTATCTTAAAGACCCTGGCATGCTTGTGCCTTGGATTGGCAATGCCACGAGCATGTGGTATTGTAACTGTACCAATATTCTGAGTTTATTCCGGTTGTTCATGTACATGCAGAGCAATACCTGGAGAGCTCACAAACCTCCTGCTGTAGCGTTCATCTTGTTGAATGAGGGAAGATCCATCAAGAGCACACCACCACTACAGGTACAAGAGGTGTGAGATCTCATCATTATTAGGGTTTATTTAGGATAGCCACATGGGCTGCACAAGCCAGCACATAAGCCTGGCAAAGGGCCCTGGATTAGAGCAGGCCAACTGGCTGGTGCAAGCCCTGGAATGGGCAGCAAGAGGCGCCAGCATTGGGGGCCTTTTATAAGTCAAAAAGGCACCTTGGTCAGCCAGAGCAGGTTGGCCAGGTTGGACGGGCTTGTTTGCAAATATTCCTTGGTCTCTCAGGCTTCTACAGGCAATTTGTCAAGGATTATGGTAAGGCTATAGTGCCTATGACGGATCAGGATAAGGAAATGGGAATTGGACTAAGGAAGCTGAAAGAAGTTTTCAGCAGTACTTCGGCTGTTCCATGATCATGACTGAGAACTACTGTGGGGGTAGGAAAGTGTATGCTGCCCTATTGTTAGCAGTCTTCTGCCTGTTGCATCACAGCAGATACGGAAAGGCGGGTCAGGTGGCAATCAGCACTCTCTGTGTGCTTTCTATCTTACCACTTTTTTTTTTTTAACATTATCATTTAAAACCCTAATATATGGCTTACATCTTCCCCTCAAATAATACCTGTTCATACTTTGACAAAAAATCTACAGACCAAAGCATACATCTTTGGAATTCAAAACCATATTTTTTGTGCAGGTGGAATTAAAATTTTATGTTCCAATGTGATTTTAGCCTAATACAGTTTGGTGCCACAGAAAAGTATTGAATGCACAAAATGGGAGAGAAATTTTACCTTAGCATAACTGTATGCCTCCCAACAAAAGGGTTCCTCCAGTTCGACTGCAGCCAGATTAGAATCCTCCTTAGTCATTATCTCCTGTAGAGTATCTTGAGATTGGTTCTTATCAGCAACAGATCCATTCTCTATGTCGAATTCCTCACTGTAATCATCAAGTGTAATGTGAGACCTGTTAGGAAGCTTCAAATCTGTTGTTTGACCAAACTTTATTGTTCCCGGAAAGGTCACTTCTGTGCTCTTTGACAATGCACGCACACTGATGACTAGCTTCCACTCGACCAAATTCTCAAAGGCTGAGATGGATCCTAGAGATGGATTCCCGTCCAAAGAAATAATTCTCTTTCTGGGAAACGGAATGGTTATTGTGCAGTATTCCATTACGTATGGAATCTTGTAGCCTTCCATCAGTCTCAGTTTAAACAAAAAAGCCCCTTCATTTTCAGAAACCATTGACAGCTGGTAGAAGCCCTGTACAGGAGGCCGCATTTTGGAGTGCAGAGCAAGGTACTGTATCATTACAAAGTTGCCAAGAGGAGGCGAACACATCACAGTTTGTCTATCCTGTCCTTGCTCAAATGCTTGAGCTTGACAACATGGATGGTAACTGAAAGACTCAAATTTGGTAGAGTTTGGATAAGAGATTGGAAGGGAGACATCAGGTAAACCTTCCAGTTCAGCCCTGCAATTAACCTGCCCTGCTAGGGATACGGTGTCTGAAACATCATCTCTGTCATATAAAGCTGCTGTCACAACTTCAGACACTGTAAACAGCACCCTCTGCTTGCCTCTGTAAAGGTAAGGCTTCCATGCTGGTTGCTTCTGATCTGTGGGTGGTACATCTAGAGAAGAAAAGCCATTGGACCTCATAGAAGCAATAATTGTTGGAGCCATATATGTAGGCGTGCCTGACAAAGCCGCAACAAATGATGTGAGCATACAAACATCTGCTACTAACAGTCTCAGATGGAATACAAGAAGATTCAGAAAAGCACTCGACCAAAGGGCATAGAGCTGCTGATGAAGTTTCTCAAGGCATCTTTATCCGCTGCCCTCATCAAAGTCTTTCCACCTGCCACGGTTGTAGATGTTGCAGTTCCTGAAGTTGCGGGGGCAGTTGGAGCTGCAGCTGCCACGGGCACTGTGACTGGTTTGGCTCTTGCAGTGATGCTTGAAATCACAGTCAACGAATCCAACAAACCTCCTCCAGATGGAGCAGTACTGAGGAAAACTTCCGGTTCGTTTGTGTCCCCGGTGATCAGATCCCCTATGGTCTTCGCAAGTAAAAATGCCCTAAAATCACACATCAGTCAACGACAATGAGTGCTGCTGTTTGAGGCAAAAAGGAAAGGAAAGGAGGTGCAAATCTTTCCGACACCGATTACCCAGTAATGCACGGCAATTCAAGCAGCATGGAAGACAGGCCCTGGTACTGGTTATTCTTATGCAACTCATTGGGGCTTCCGCAATTACTTCTCCAACAAATGTCTTGATACGCTGCCAAGTGCCTGGGTTCGACCAATGGCAGAACTACAATTTGGAAATTACCCTTGAGATGCAGTACTACTGGCCACAGTAAGGCTGGTGAGGCACCCTGTTCTAGTCGGGATATCTGGAGACTTATAACATGACGTGTAATTGGATCATCAACCCAAGAATCTGAACCTTCAGAAGAATGTCCGTTGCGCAGCCCGCGACCTTGAAGTGATCCCTCTCTAGAAAAGCGCAGCAAAATCAACAGCCATCATTATTTTCTCAACAAGACAAACCCGAAATTAACGATATGTCAATGTACCTGAGTATCCTGTCTGCGAGAGCCTCTTCTATCTGCGCATCGGTGGGCAGCGCAGTCTGCAAACGATCAACAGCATCGCTGACACCCTGCGTTTTCTGCCTCCTGCAAGCCGCCTGCCACTGTCGATCCACTGTTGGAAAACGCCTGCACGATTGCGCAGCAAACTTGAAGGATAAACGAAGATCATCAAGTGTAGGGATGAATGGATTGCAAATTCAACACAGCAATGTAGGGATGAATGGATTGCAAATTCAACATCAGCAGCAAGCGATCAAACCTGGAAAAGACGACATTGGTGGAAAGGTTAAGAACCCACAATGCACGAATACTGCAGCCTGGCATGGTGGAAGCGCACGATTAGTGATGGAAGCTAAGGGATGTGTATCAGCAATTCCATGTTCCATCGAGCATCATTTTAAGACACAAGACACGAGCTGTGGCAGTAGACGATCATCCAGATTTTGGCCTGGTAGGTCATAGCACTCAAAACAATTGAAATTCCAGCGCTGAATTTCGCTAAATTTTAAAATTTCGGCATTTTTACGTGGCATCCCGTAATTCGCCCTTGTTGGAATTGTGCACCAAGTGTGCATGCGAAGTGCCCTTTTTAATTCAACTTTCTGCAGCGTGGTGCAGTCCACTCCGCGTTGGAGTGCCTGTAAGTGGAGTCCTCGTGAGTTATAAATGCGTCCTTGAACCTCGTTCCGGTTTCAGAGCGTTGATGCGAGGTATACTTTGTTTACATTGGAAGTTCGAGGCTGCAAATGTCGGTAACAGAGGGGCCTTGCGAATCCATGGATACTGGAAGCGGTACTTTCGAACGAGGTAACCATTCTTGGAGCGTTCAATCGATCAAGTAGTGGAAGGTTATTTGATGATTGTGTCGCTGCATCTCGTGCATCTCGTGCACGTCCTGCAGTCGTTTTCCATTACTTTTTATTCTTAATTCCGAATTCCCATTTACTCGAGTCGTTTCTCTTCCGTTTACGTGTGCAAAACTGAAGAAGTTCGACGTGAAGGGAGGGCCCTGCGTCGCTGATGACGCTGATCCCTTAGAGGCTCAGAAGGGCCCTGCGGGTACAGAAGTCGCAGGTCGCCAGCTCGTTTATTACGATCAGAAATTCCTCCAGAGTTTAGCGCACTGAAACTCAGGATAATCGGTTCACTCTTTTTCCAAAATTGCAATGGACCGCTTTATCTTCCTCATTGTTCCTCTTTCTTGACCGATAGTCTTGTGCTATTAGAAAGTGGGAGGGACGGAGAAACTTCTTTGGCCATCGGGAAAACTTGTGTTTTGCGATTTTCTCTGCAGCCTCCATTTCGTGTTGTTGGCCTTTTTCGTCGGCTTAGTGACTCTCCACACATATTTTGGTCATCGCAATAGCTTTGTTGTCCGTTCAAGTTCACGTTATTAAAGTAGCCCCTCATCCGCTAAACTTTTCCGTCGTGAAGCAGGAGTTCCAGTGAGCTGCTATGCCACATGCATGATTACCTCGTCGTTGCCACGTACCACGATAGACGTCCCTGTGGATTTGCTAGATGTGAAGCGTGCTTCGGAGAAAGGTGGTTCATTTACGAAGTTGGTTGGCGTGAAGAAGAAGAAGAAGAAGTCTTCCCTCAGGCGAGGCTTTGAGGCTGTGGTAGATTAGGCTTATGCCGAGGTTAAGGTCAGAATTTCGAATTAATGGTGTGTTAGTAGTACATCTGCAACTATTTTGTTGCAGTTCGAAAGCTCCTTAAGGATGACCATATAAAAGGGACGATGAAGTGTGCGATGCATGTATACATACATTAGGCGATTGAAGAAGGAATCACCCTCAAAGAATTCCAGATCCAATGGCGTTGTTTACGGAGTTGAACGGGGTTGGAACTGTGGAGAGGCGAAGCTTGACATTTGAACTTTTAAAACACTTACGTCTTTGCTACATTGCATGTTCCCTCTGTCCGCTGGATGAAGGACTTAATGTTTTGTACCTTCGCTTTGCATATGGTGAACGGTTAAATAAACGAGGGAGCTTCTTCATAATCAACAATGTCGCACTAAATTTTTCCGCTACCAAACAAATGCAGGGCATCTCTGAAAACAGTAGAACGGTAGAAACACAGGTACATTTTTTGGGTGCAAGATTTAGTGAATATTTTGCGAAAAGAGACAGCAACCAGCTTGATAAGTTGCACCTCCCCTTCTCTTTGCCCTCTCCTGCAAGCGCCTTCCTTACGCCACCCCTTCCTTGCACGCTTTTCATGCTTAGATGTATTGCTACCACTCATCTCCCTCAGCTTGCCTACGCTCATTGCTTCGCCCGATGTGTTGCAAGGAGCATCCTCCTTAAAGATATTGTTCCATGTCAGCTCTGCTACCTTCCGATCATGCACGCCATGCGCAGTCATTCTGTTATCTCTTACCCAAAGCTAATCTAGCTTCTCACTCTTGCAGGCTGCTCATCATACGTACATTGATTATGAGCACAACTTGCCACACCTTCTAACATTGCCTTCGTAGCCTCTTTTCCTCCTCCTCTGTTTTCAACGCTTTAATTCCTTCGCTGATCGAAACAGCAACCTGTAGCGCGTCGTGTTTTACTGACGTCAGTCCCACGGTCACACAACACACTAGTTATTGACATGAAGCTAAGGACAAAAGCCTGTAGACCCAGTCTAAGTATCTCCACATTCTTCTACTGAGGTAACAATCACAGGCAATGTTTCATAGCATCAAGGCTCATTTGCAAGATCGTGAGAGGAGGTAGTCTTTGCTTTACGCTAGAGGGAAATTTTCTTATATGCCTTCGAAACGATGTTTCATAGTATAAAGGCCCATGTGTAAGATTCCCGAGGAGAAATAGCTCCTCGCCTTTGGTCGTATGCCTTGCATGAATTCAAAAGCTTCCATAACGAAGGAGAAGTCAAGGCATCGAATTGTTTTATGTTCATTTTGGCAAGTGTATGCATTAGATAAAGATCAAAACCCCTCAATTCTATGCATATAAATCAAAATCAATAGAAATGGAGTATGCGTACTCTTTTTATCTTGGGTTGACCGCCTCCCTATCCATGCAAGTGTTTTCCAAATCCAACTCCAGCAATGTATTGAACCCATTTAAATAAATGACGAGAAAATAAAATCTCCTATAACTCTGTGGTGCAAACAAAGACAGACTTGCCAAACACCAACTCGAAGCTGTAAATGTAAATGTTCCCCAGGGATCAAAGTATTTACTATTTTCTTCGACAACACACGTAGACAATCCCAAGGTAGCAACTCCCTGAAACTCTTTACTCTTGGTCGTAGGTGCAAGCATTACAGTCATGAAGAAAGAGGAAATCTTTGTGCTTGACAATCCAATATCTGAACACGCTATCTGAACACGCCCTCGCCACTTTCCATCCTCCATGCAAGGCGCTTATTCCCAACTTCGCAAAGCCTTCCAGCTCCAATTCTTTGCCTGTAGTCAAGGTCAGCGCCCTCTTTTAGTACATAGATTATCGCTTCGCGTTCGAGGGGAGAGTGCTTTCGAAGTATGGCACATTCAAGGCACGTGACGCCCCATATGCAACGTACATGCGAGTTGATTTGACTGATCATGATTGCTAGAAAACAATCACCCTCCATGTACCGCACATATATGTGTACCAGTTGAGGGATATTCTAGACATAGATGGTTTCTACCGAATAGAGGGCTCGGCTATTATAGCCAAGTCTCCTGGTGAAGGCGGGACATCCTTGGTCTCTCTAAGCGTGGACGCCACCACCACTGTCATCAAAGGGGAGCCTTTTGATAGCACTACACTACAATCAGCTCTTACATGTCATGGGTATCTCAGCAAATGCAAACAGTGAAGGTTCCTTTCACGGCTGTTATGAAGACAATTGCTTTCATAATGGTGAAGGTTGATTTGGAGGGGCCTCAATCTGATCAGATTATCATTGCAGATGGCCTGAATGATGTGAAAGATCGTGCAACAATAAGTATCAAGTTCTTTGTGAATGCTACCATGCATATATAATTGCTTGCTGACACAAGTTTCTCACAACCATACAGCTATCATTTGTCATTGACCAGAGAGTGACATTAAGTCGCATCACCCAAGAATTCAACGAGGACTCTATTGTCATGTATGTTGTGCAAAACGTTTCCTACATGCGCGGGTGTCATTCATTGGCCGTTTACGACTTTACCATTCTCGCAGACGTACCAGAAGGAAGGCTACGGACAACTTTGCAGGAGACTTGCGCACACCAAGTATCCAATCTTGGTTATGACCAGCAAGTGAACCTGTTTTGTGCAAGGATCTTCGCATCATTTGTCATTTCTATATACACATAATTGTAACATCTAACTGTCTCCCAAACTTGTGGACAGGTCAACGGTGTTCTGCAATTCACTCAGCTGAATGGACCTCTTGTCGAATTCCAATGTGCTAAGTGCTCTATCTCCCGTGTAAGCCGTGACCTAGCTAAACCTTTCTGCTACTCATGCACGAGAACTCAAGACACTTTCACACTTGCCTCGTTGAAGGGTCGGATTGTAACATTTGCGCGACGGATCCGAGGTTGACGTAAAGCTTTGCGGCTCCACCGCCGCTGAAGATATTTTTGGGCTATGCTGATCATTCATGGAATACCATAGTTGTAGCATGGTTGCAACACGGAATTTGCTGATGGACTGTCATCCCTCAGGACAATTTACTATCAATAGCTCTGGTTTTGTCATTGCGTTGGTGCAGGACGCATAGATGCTATTTCAAGCCACTTTGTCATCATTATTTGTCATTTTGTGCTCAGCCTTTGTACATACTGCTCGCTGAGCAGGTGCAAGCTTATAGATACATTGGGGAGGGAATAAAACTTCTTGCATGGCATTGTCATACCTTCAGTTCCAATTTATTATCATGTTTTCGGCTCATTTGCCTATATGCTAATATTTTGGCCTTGTTACCGGCCTTTTTTCCACAACCTGCATGCACAACACACACTCTTTCCCAGTTTCACAAATGGAAAACATTGGCAAAGTATCAATCAACGATAACATTCTGCTAAACTTTGATATTGTTGAACTCAATGGAACCCCCATGAAATGCCAAGCAAAAACTGCGGACATACTGAGTTGTGGTGTAACCCTCAACGGGTTGCATTCATACAAATAGTTGTTGAATATCTTACACAAACACATCTTCACAACACATTGTGAATTCACATCGCCTTGGTGCAAGCTTAGTACAACACTTCCACACAAGCAAGAACATATGCCAACCAGGGATGAAGTTATGTACTTACTACAATTCTCCTCGACATTAAGATGTCTCGTGCATGATTGCTTGTTGCGCTTGTCTAAAGCGCTTGAAACGTCTTTCACCCTAGTACTACACAACGGCATTTCTATTGTCCAACAGATTGGCATTGGTAATGGGGACTGTTTCACGCAACATAAAATACTAATGAATGATTGGGCGTGCCCCTCGTTTCTCGCCCCACTTTCCAACATCCAGGTAAAAAGACCCTACACTCACTGGTCCAAAGAAGAGGAGCTGCACTTGGGAACTCTTGTGCGAAGCCTACATGACCATCCTGCAAGCAAAGTGGCATTGGTCTTCAATAACAAACAAAATAACTGCCACTATACCATATCCAGCATCTGAAGCAAGATATATAAGATAAAGAGCACATCGGGGGATACTGCGGAATGGCGCATATAATGCACACCCCCGAGATAGGGTCCTACCTCCATCTGGAGTCACAAGTGGTAGCGCATCACCCAACAAATCTACAGTGGCGTTGCATGCCCGAGGAAATGCAACAGAGCTAGCAAGAGCCCCCAACAAGTATACAAGATCATTATTAAAGACACACCCAGATATCCTTGCACAAGTTGTGGTAACCTCAAGTTCGCATTGAATTTGAAGAAGCTTCCTATCCAATTCACAGGTCTACTTTGAACAGTGTGCAGGGAGAACTTTCTAACACAAAACCATGCATGTGCGGCCTTTGCCTGAAAGATTCTCGAAAGAATAAGACACCCACTTTTTATTTGGGCAACATGACACTACAGCCTACAACGTAACACGTGTCGACTCTTAATAAGGTTGAAGAAAGGCTTGTGGCTATAAGACTACCCTTTGCACAGACTTGGGAGCTATCGTATGAGGGCCATTATGAGTTGCATGGAAGTGTTGTGAATGTGTTTGCAGACACCGACAGGGCGCAGCAAGTGTTGCCGACATTCTTAACTAATAATGCAACCGTGCTAGTTGCAATTAAGCGGAGGTTGCAATACACACACAACTACATGAGTGGACTTGTGCGGCCAATTAAAACCATGCTTGCAATGCATGAACTCATAAGGACACCACTGTACAGGAAAAGCGGTGTCTGCAGTGCTGCTGCTTGTTGTAGAGATTGATGGCTCTACCCTTGTGTCCAATGCCCCGTACGTTGAGCTTCTGTCAAATTGCGAGCGATTGCTATCAATCACATCTGCATGTGCATGATACATGTCATGCCATGTTGGAATATCATCCAATAATGTGTGCTCGATGTAGCAAGCACCTCTCTGTAGTGATTCTCTAGATCTTTTGTCTTGCTGTAGTTGTTGTACCGTATTATTTTTCCCCTTTGCCTTGGTTGCTGTTGTGTCGTTGGTATTATGTGCTTGCTTACAAGGGCACCGTCACACCATAGAAGACCGTGGTCGTGTTGACTCTACCTCTGTTCTAGAACTCTGTTATGAAAAAGAAGTCAACAAATGCACCTACAATGGATGGGTCTTTCTTAAGCAAATTCTTGAGGGCCTTGAATTTGTGGACATAGCATCTAGTTGTGGTAATGGGGTCGTTTCCTATCATGCTGCGTATCCCATTCTTGTTCAGCTTTCGAAGCTCAAGCTATTGCAATTTAGCAAGGCATTCCAGGAGTGGCATCCATAATCGTTTTGCGGCCAACAAAGTGACAAAGAATGTGGGTGGGCCAAGTTGCCGCAGCATCCCAAACAAGTTTTTCTTCAAGCGTTGCTTGTAATCGGTGGATGTGCAAAGGCATGTGAAATCACAGTAGCCAATATTGGAGTGGAGTATTTTTTCTATGTTTGTGTCAAGGAGTGCATCTTTCGCTTGTAAAGTTCTGCCTCTAAGCTGACCCTTTCACATTCGAACGCATGTGGCTGATAGCACTTGGTGTACGAGAACTTTCATAATCATGAAAAAAAGGTTCTCAAAGCAGGTTGCGAAGTATCTGTCCTGGTTCATCAACTCCCACTTTACGATTCTTTGGTAGCTTGAGCATTTGTAAGATTGTGCATGGCCGTAAAACAATGTACAGAACGCCATCTCCTCGCAATGTTTGTCTTTGAAAATGCTAAGTGGAGAGAACCCTTCTGATGGGCCTATGACTATTAGTTCTTCATGGAAGTCAACTACTTGCTGAGCGGTATATATGCCATGCACGAGAGTATCTGTCTCCATCGCATTCTCTTCGTGCATTTCCTCTATCATTTTTGGTGCACTTTCAGAAGCTAGTGCATCAGTTTGGATGCTCTCAATATGCTCCATCATGAGAGAGAAAATTTTGACCTTGGATTGGAAATGAACATGCATGACCGAAAGGCAACGCGATGCAACAAACGTCAAATCTCCCAAGCGACAATGCCGAGCAAACAGCACTACACACTTCTAAGAAGGCTTAATGACAAGCAGCGATCAATCATTAATGACATCATGCTCAAGAAATTTAGCCATCCTGAAAGACAATTCCACCTTCTATTCTCCGAGGAGACACGTACGGGGAAAACATTCATGCTGATGCTACTGGTGCAAGCACTACTTGATGCTACTAGTGCAAGCACTGCTTCGCTTTTACTCGCACAAGGAAACATCTGATATTGACTTGCCCAGGGCAATCTTGCTCGCCTATATTGGAAGAGCTGCTCATGCAATTGGTGGTATGACTATACATGGAGCACTCCTCCTTCCACTACTGTCATCGATGTACACATCGCTTTTAGCGAAAAAACTGCAAGAGCTTTTTGAAGCATTTAAAAAAGTGCAACTATTGGTTATTAATGAGATATCCCTAGTAGGGCTCAACATCTTCACTACAATAGACTCCCACATGAGAGAAATCAAACACAACCACGACCAACCTTTTGGTGGAGTCGATGTTTTGCCATGTGGCGACCTGTACCAAGTGAGCCCAACCAAGGATTTATGGATCTTCCATGACAGAGTGACTTCGTCAACAATGCTAGGGTCCTTTTGGAAAAGCATGCTTCTTTGCTACAAACTTCGAGAGCCCATGCGATAAAAAGACAAGGAATTCCTCGCAATGCTGAACAAAATAAGGATAGGATGCCAAACGAATGTTGACATCGAGCTACTAAACAGTAGGTACCTAAAAAACCTCTAGAAAAACATTTAGTTCCTCAACTTTTCTACACAAATGCTGCCAAGGATATTCATAACGACTATGTTTTCAACGTGCTTCAAACAGAACCTCATGTTCTTCATGCGAAAGACATAAGACACAAAAGATGTAGCAAATCTGTTAGAGTGCCATTGGTGTGGGGGTTAAAGGTCACTGTGCCTTAACCCCAGTTATGTACAATACTCAAACACATATATAAATGAATGAAAAAAAAGATTAGGGTGGTTCTGCACCCACCAAAACTTGTGTGGCTCTCTGTCTCTCTCTCTCGCTCTCTCTCCTTCTTCCGTTCTTGCTTCCGTTGAGAGCACTCTCAACTGGTATCAGAGCCCGGGTGATCTAGCTGAGCGTCCGTGAATGCTTGAAGCTCAGCAGCTCTGTGGGAGGAAGGAGAAGCTCTGTGGGAAGCTTTGTGGGTGACTTTACTTGCATCCGAGTGTGCACCGAGTGTGCAGAGACCTTAGAGGAACATTTGGAAAAGTCACTTTGGCTTTACGAAGTGGTTTTGAGAGCCTGTTAAGAGCTTTCAAAGAAAAAGTCCTTTTTTGAGCTTTTCCCTGTTCCGTTCGATGTGACAGAGACTCCGTATTGACTTGTGGAGGCAACTATTGCTTGCTTTTGGTATCCACATTACTTCAGGAGCTTGGAAACATCTTCATTCTTGAATCTGAGATCATTTCAGTGGATTTCTGACTCATTGTGTCAATTCCTGCGTTTTTTGCCCGGGTGTTGGAACTCAAGTTTGGAGCAACCATTTGCAGATCTGTCAGTTCCGGTGGACTCAGGAGGTCCTAAAACTTCTATGTTGCTCATCATTCGCACTCCGGTGGAGTTTACAGATAGCTCTGTTTCCAAAAACGTTTTTCAGTCCGTGTGTTGGACCCAGTGATTGAGGCCACGGTTTCCAAAACCGTCTGTCCCATTGCGTTCCGGACGCCCAAAAACCCCTACATGTCAGTTCTTGCGCGATTCGGTGGAGGATTTTCAGAGTTATAAATCTCTGTGTATTCGATTTCGTCTCCCTGTTATGCATTTTTCATACTAAGGTTTTGAAACCTTAGATTTATGCCACATGGCAGTGGATAAGTATTGACTCCCATTTCTCACTCATCGGTTGGGATTTTGGAGTTCTGGCAGAAGAGAGATATTTGCAGATTTTCTTGCTGGTTCCGATTATGCAATGGCGCCCATGTTTTGAGGCATCTCAGGTTCTATTTTCAGTAGCGCTCATTACCGTGGGACTATGATTTCTTGAGCATACCTTATGCAGATCACTCTGGTTGCAGTTTGAGCAGTGTGCGCTCATTCGTGGTGTGCATTGGGTTGCAGTGGATGATTTATAGGCCATTTGGATGCATTGCGGTCCTTGTTGGATGCGCTGATAGGCCCAAATTGCCTTGTGGGATGCTATTTTTTTATGGACGCTTTGCACATGGATGCTATTTTATGCTGAGGGACAGCTTTGAAACATTGCAGGTGATGCACTGATAGTGCTATGCTCTCTTGGATGAGACATTATTGATGCATATGCCAGTGGACAGTGTTTATGCTTGAGTCATTTGGCAGTTATTGGCATTTTCTTTTGGGCCAGATTTGCTCATATGGATGCATAGTATATGCACATGAGTCAGTTGCTTTGAGTTTTGAATTTTGGTGATATTTCACTCTATTGTGGCATACACATTTGGGTGCACCTGGTATTTGGTGTGATTCTCTCTTGCAGGCACTAGCATTTGGGATTTTGTTTCATTTGCATCATGGCATCCTCTTCCACGTCTGAAAAGCAGTTTTTCAGCATTAAAAAGTTTGATGGGACAAACTTTTCTTTGTGGAAAGAACAAATAAGGGATGTGCTTATTCAAAAGAAGCAGATTAAACCCTTGGCAGGGATTGAAGCTAAGCCTGCAAATATGTCTGAGGATGATTGGAATGAGTTGGATGCCTTAGCAAAGTCTACTATTAGACTTCATCTTGCAGAGTCAGTTTATTTCACAGTAGTAAATGAGCAGACTACGGAAGATTTGTGGAAGAAACTGTGTGCCACTTATGAGAAGGAAACTGCCTCTAATAAAGTTTACCTCACGAAGAGGTTGTTTGAGCTGCAGATGAAGGAAGGGGTCTCCATTGCTTCTCACTTGAATGAATTCAATATTATTTTCAGTCAGCTTCAGGCTCAGAAAATGAATTTTGATGCGGAGACTAAGGCAATATTTCTCTTATGTTCATTGCCATCCTCATGGGATACCTTCCGTACAGCTGTCAGTAACTCTGCACCTGGTGGAGTACTGAAATTTGATGATGTTGTGGGTAGCTTGTTGGCCGAGGAGATTAGACGGAAGTCTATGGATGGCAACAAGCAGGATGCAGCCTTAAATGTGCAAAGGGGCAGATCACAGTTCAGGGGGAAGTCCCAAGAAAGAGGGAAGTCTCGTAGCAAATCCAGGGCACGGAACATTGAGTGTTACCATTGTGGCAAGAAGGGCCATATGAAAAAGGATTGCTACAAGCTGAAAAGAGAGCAAAAGGATAAGAAAAAGAATGCAAATTGGGGTGCAAATCAAAAGGAAGAGAGTCCAAGGGAGGACAAAGGAAAAGTGAAGATCGAGGAGATCAATGCAGTCACACGTGATAGTGACAATGATGTTCTCTTCATGTCTAGTTTATCTGCAGAGTTGCTTACCACTTCAGATGATGCATATTCCTAGGATTGGATTTTGGATTCTGGTGCTTCATTCCATGTTACTCCCCATAGGGAATGGTTCTCCACTTATGATAATGGAAAGACAGGTTGTGTGCATCTTGGAAATGACTATGCATGTGACATAGTGGGAGCAGGTGACATAAAGTTTTCTTTTGCAAATGGGTCTGCATTTGTTTTGAAACATGTGAGACATGTGCCTAAGCTGACCAAGAGTCTTATTTCAGTGGGTCAGCTAGATGATGCTGGTTTTCACACCACTTTTGGCTTTCAGAGTTGGAAAATTCAAAAGGGCTCTATGCTTTTGGCTAGGGGTGCCAAGTGTGGGACTTTGTATCCCTTACATGTATCAGGGGTATTTGATCATGTTGTTGCAATAACCGAGCAGCCAAGCACTTCTTTGTGGCATTGCAGGTTGGGGCACATGAGCCAGAATGGAATGAAACTCTTATGCCGTTTGGGTTATGTACCGCATTTGAGTTTCTCTGATTTTGAATTTTGTGAGCACTGTCTCTATGGGAAGCAGACTAAATCAGCCCATAAAAGAAGGGGAAAGAAAGAGTTTGAAATGCTTGATTTGGTGCATTCAGACGTATGTGGTCCCATGCCTACACGGTCATTAGGCGGGGCTGAATACTATGTGACATTCATTGATGATGCAACTAGGAAAGTGTGGGCTTATGCTATAGCTCGGAAGAGTGATGTATTCCAGGTATTTCAGAAATGGCTGGCCTTGGTTGAGAATCAGTCAGGTAGAACGCTTAAATGCCTACGGACTGACAATGGTGGAGAGTATCTCTCTCATGACTTTCAGCATTTCTGTGATACACGTGGGATTAAGAGGGAGCTCACATCCCCTCGTACTCCAGAGAAAAATCCAATTGCAGAAAAGATGAACCGTACCATTCAAGAAAGGTTGCAATGCATGCTTTCCAATGCAAGTCTTTCTGGTGGTTTTTGGGCTGAGGCAATGAAGACTGCAGTGCATGTGATCAATAGATCACCTAGTAAGAGTTTGGATGGTGGTATTCCTGAAGAGGCATGGAGTGGCAAGAAGCCCTCTTACTCTCATTTGCGTATATTTGGGTGTGAGGCATATGCACATGTGCCAAAAGAGCTTCGAAAGAAGCTAGATCCTAAGTCTAGGAAATGCATCTTTCTAGGTTATGGTGAAAGTGGAGAGATGGGCTATCGTCTCTGGGATCCAGAAGCAAAGAAGATCATACGCAGCCATGATGTGGTCTTCAATGAGAAAAAGATGCATAAGGCACCCATGAGGGATGTGGAAATGAGAAAAATAACTTTCCAGGATGTGAATCCACCTACATATATTGATAGACAGCAAGCTGTCCATGCACCAAATGTGCAAGAAATGGTACAACCAAGTACTCCCACAGGTATACAATCAAGGGTAGATGATGGATCATCTATTGGTGGAAATGATGAGCCAAAGGTGGCTGATATGCAAGTGGGACAGCAAGCTGAAATGCCCTTGAGAAGATCATCTAGAGTGTCTAGACCGCCTGATAGGTTTGTTCCAGGGGTAGACTATGTGATGCTTACTGATTGCGGGGAGCCTTCTCTACAAAGAGGCTATGATGCGTGAGGATCAACGCAAGTGGGAGTATGCTATGCAATCAGAGATGAGTTCACTTATGAAGAATAAGACTTGGGACTTGGTTTCTTTGCCACATGGAAAGAAAGCATTGCCATGTAAATGGGTCTACAAAATGAAGGTCACAGGTGATGATGTGCCTAGGTACAAGGCCCGTTTGGTTGCTAAAGGGTTCAAGCAAGAGAAGGGTGTGGACTTTGATGAGATATTCTCTCCGGTTGTGAAGATGACCACACTTAGATGCATGCTTGGACTAGTGGCAATAGAGGATATGGAGCTTATGCAGATGGATGTCAAGACAGCTTTCTTGCATGGGGATTTGCATGAGGACATCTACATGGTGCAGCCGGAAGGCTTTGAAGAAAAGGGCAAAGAGCATTTAGTTTGCAAGCTAAAGAAGAGTCTCTATGGTCTTAAGCAAGCGCCTAGAGAATGGTATCAGAAGTTTGATGCTTTCATTCGGTCCCAGGGTTTTAGAAGGAGTGAAATTGATCACTGCCTCTACACTAAAAGGGCTAAGGATAGTAGCCTGATAATCCTGGTACTATATGTGGATGATATGCTATTGGCTAGCAAGAATACTTATGAGCTAGATGCATTAAAGGCCAAGTTGCATGAGGCCTTTGATATGAAGGATTTGGGACTTGCAGGTCATATTCTTGGTATGCGCATCACGCGTGATCGGAGTAGGAAACTCCTTTGGCTTTCACAAAAAGAGTATGTTACAAAAGTATTACAGCGTTTCAATATGGAGGGGGGGAAGGCAGTGAGTACTCCATTGCCTCCATATGTGAAACTGAGTCATACAGATAGTCCCAAATCAGATGAGGAAAGGGCCATGATGGCCAAGGTTCCTTATGCATCAGCAGTTGGGAGTCTTATGTATGCTATGATAGCTACTAGACCAGACATTGCATTTGCAGTGGGAGTTGTTAGCCGATATATGGCTAATCCAGGAAAGACGCATTGGGAGGCAGTTAAGTGCATCATGAGGTACATGAAGGGTACCAAGGAGATGTGCATTTGCTTTGGTAAAGGAGACATGCGTGTACTTGGGTACACAGATTCAGACTATGCAGGGCATGTGGATAGTAGGAGATCCACTTCTGGTTATGTGTTCACCTTTGCAGGTGGTGCAGTGTCGTGGATGTCTCGCGCACAGAAGTGCATTGCTTTGTCTACCACAGAGGCTGAGTATGTTGCAGCCACAGAGGGTTGCAAGGAGGCTATATGGCTTGATCGGCTAGTGGGAGATTTGGGGATTCATACAAGTGTACCGACATTGCATAGTGATTCCATGAGTGCTATTCAGCTAGCACGGAATCCGGTCTTTCATGCAAAGACCAAACACATCGAGGTCAGGTACCATTTCATCAGGGAGGTACTTGAGGACAAGCGCATAGAGCTTGTCAAGGTTCATACAGATGATAACCCTGCAGATATGTTAACGAAGAGTCTACCTAGTCAGCGGTTTGAGTATTGTCGTGTATTGATGGGCATTGGATAGTATGCTCACTAGTTATTCTCCCTTAAAGGCACATTGTCCTTTAAGTGGGAGGTTGTGGGGGTTAAAGGTCACTGTGCCTTAACCCCAGTTATGTACAATACTCAAACACATATATAAATGAATGAAAAAGAAGATTAGGGTGGTTCTGCACCCACCAAAACTTGTGTGGCTCTCTGTCTCTCTCTCTCGCTCTCTCTCCTTCTTCCGTTCTTGCTTCCGTTGAGAGCACTCTCAATTGGACCCACGACATACAGGTGGGCTTCATAGTGAGCTACGCCTGAAAAGGGGCATGATTATAGAGATTTGTTTCGAAAACTTGAACATCGCAGATGGGATTGTCAATGGTGCGGATCGAGGATAGCAACACTGAGGTCAAGCCTCACATCATTTGGATGCTTTTCAATGACCAATGCTCAGGATGAAGATCGTGTTTGGAGAACCTAAATCTTTACAGGGCCAACACTCCAAGAAATTGGACACTTAGCTTACAAGTTATTCGCGAGTTCCACGTTGGGAAGAATCACTTCAACATGATATCATAAAAACAATTGCCTGTGCAATTGGCAGCAACAAGAACAGTGCACCGATCACAAGGACTGATAGTGCACTCAGTCGCCTTCGACCCAAAAGGCATACATAAAGGCTTGAGTACAAGCACATCAAAGTTGACCCCATGGTTAAACAAAAAATTTCGAGACTAAGGGACACTCGCTGGTGGCCATTCAAAGTGGATGACATCTACAACAAACATACAAAGAGTTCCCTACTTCTGACACTCAACACACGATCTCTCCATCATCATGCACAGGACATTTCAGCATCAGGGATCTTGAAAAAAGCATCTATCCTATGCTTTCAAGAAACAAGAATGACAACTGCAAATACAACATCATTGCCATCGCTTTTAGGTGTCTACAAGAATGATGGCATCGGTGTTGCTACTTTCTACAAATAGGGTGTGCACCTCATCCAGAAAAATCACTCGGGATGACAAGTGCCAGATCCAACTCACGGTGTTCGAGAATAATGAAAAAGAATTAATCGGAATACTTAACACATATAGATCGCCTAAAACAAAAATGGATTATCTACTCCAAATGATCCATAAGCTCATCCAACTCATTTCGCGATCTACAACAACATATGCACTCGATGATTTCAACATTGACATGACCCAAAATTTGACACAAATGGCACAACTACAAGATTTCATGGTCCACCACAGCATGCAACTAATAAGTAAAGGGCCAACAACAATCTACGAGTCAGGGATTGACCACATCTAGTGCAATAAACCCGCATTGCAAAGACTCACAGGACATTCGCATATTGGTCTAACCACATGATACTCCATACACATACATGATGAAATTCTCCCCAAGTGTAGTACGGAGCGAAAAGAGGGTACCAAGTTGAATGCAGGGCATGAGGAGATGGGTGAGACTCTTAATGCCACCGTTGAGCCGATGCTCGGTATGGGTATGGTAGCTCTAGTACGCCGGTTTATGGAGTTTTAGTGTGGTGAGCTGGAGGTTTGAGGGTCGAAGGCAAGTCCCGCATGCTTGGGTCCGTCAAGGTCCTAGTATTTTCTCCGCTCTCTAAGTTTCAATTGATTATGGAGAGTCCACACTTGAGGTGGCACCGAATAAATAAGGTGGGGGGAAAGAGTTCTCCATGAGATGCTTGGAATATTAGCACCAAAAGCATCAAGAATATTAGCGCCGAGTAGCATCGTAATTAAGTCTCATCAATGTGTAAGAGACTAGCATATTACCTGAATGCGAGCTCCTCTTCCTTTCCTTCTTCACCACCATTACTTCCTTGGCCTCCATAGCTGTGTGGACGTAACATTTCTGTGTGGGGTACGGAAGTAATGGACGTAACATTTCTGTGTGGGGTACGGAATAGAAAAAGAAAGCTAGCTTCGTCAATGAACCAATAGTAGCTAGTGATTTCGAGGCATTTCTGACACAGTGTACTCTTCTTCTCTTTGTTGATGCTTGAGCATATGCTATATCCAGAGAAGCCAGACGAGCAGTTCCTGTAGATGCTACCGTAGCTGCTGGATGGATCATCGCGCAGCAAGAAAACGTGCAGCAGCTTTTGCTTCCCAACAAATCAGAATTCTTCCTTCAGAATTGTAATAGATATGGTGTTTATCTTGCGCTAATTGAGCAGCAACCAAAAAAGCAAGATCAGCACCCTCGCCATCTTTATCTTTGTGGCAAATTCGCTATCTTGTGGAGAAGCAAAGTTGTGTGAACTCTTAACTTACGTAATGAACAGATCTACGTTTTTTATACACTTACTTAAATTGTTCCGAATCTTATGCCCTTGATTACAGAGCTCTTGCGACTCGGAAGTGATGCGTGAGCGGAGGCACTGAGCCGCTCGACTAATAACAAAGATCCAGTCCTTAGACATGCGTTGCAATCTTCCTGTGAGAGTGGATGCCTCGAGTCCCGTGTTTAAAATGTTTTGTAAACACGTCCAGTGATGACAGTGAATTTCCATGTTCAGGAGGACCTTCCACCGAGTTCCCATGCTCTTGAACCGTAGAAACAGAAAAAGATGGTTCCAGGAAAGTTTCGAACAGCACGCAGATAAAAAAAGTGAGGCTGCACATATTGAAAGAATTAAGCCACACCGACTTGGAAGGAGCTTTCTTCGGCCGCAAGATGAGCCCTGGCTTGCCTCAATCTCATGATCAACAGGTGCACGATAATTCAATCTTACTCGATTCTGTATGGCACTGTCGTTAATTCATTGGCCTTCAATAATCCGAAACGGTATTGTGCGGTCGATCTATTAATTCATTGGCCTTTGATAGAGTGTTCCCCAAAAATATTTTTAGTTTCATAATGAGAAACCTGATATCTCAAAATTTACAAGTCTATGAATCAACCCAGCAATCACAAACCTGAGATATTATGATTCAGCCTTGTGAAAAGGGAAATTTGAGCACTTCACCACATTTGAATTTTATCCTGTGTCATCATGGCCTTAGAAAACTTTCAACCATATTTCCAAAAATTTAACAAATCTTGAAGTTATATTTTACAACTACTCTAAACAATTTTATAATCATGGAAACATGAATGGGCACATTATAAGAAATGTTACTATATATTGAAAGTTTACAAGGGAACATTGCTAATACATTCATGAAAATATAATGGTACTACATTCATCACAATATATCTTCATGAACAAGGAAGAAACAACTTCAAGAAGTCATGATACATTATCATTTCACTTCACTGAAAAAGCAAGAAACAGCTCAAGGAGTCATGATACATTATCATTCCAATTCACTGTATGCATGTCTGCATGTTTTGGCTGCATTCCGCCATTGCACCTTCCACGTTTCCTTCAACTCAAGGGCTTCAAAGTTATGGAGGAGATGAGCTGGGAGTGTTGGTATAGCAATACGGAAATGATGTAATGTTAGTGGATGGTACACATGTAGGATGCTTAATTGATGGTAGAGCATTGAAGAGGGAATATCATATTTTTAAGATACAAGCAACATCAGATTGGAGAGGAAAAGTGTTGAAAGATGCATGGTGGTTTATTATTAGAAATGAAATGCTCCATGATAAGTATCCTATGCTTCTTCGAGTTGCAGAATTTGCCTTGTTGCAATGCAGCAGCACAGCTATTTGTGAAAGGGGCTTCAGTATTCAGAACATCATCAAGAACAACCTGAGAAATAGATTGGAAACCAAGAACTTGGATTCACTTATGCAGATTTCAATCGAAGGACCACCTCTAGTAGAGTTTGATTTTGTGCCGGTATTTTGAAGCTCTCGAACACATGATTTTCAGAAAACCTTGATCGCAAGTTTCTTTTCACTTCATTACAAAAGGCACTTTGAAACTCAAGAGCTTCACCAAGATCACTACCAATAACACATCTATCAATTCTAACCCCATAGTACATGTCCCCTTTTAAAGCCCTATGCATGGAACATAACCATCCATCGTGGCCACCAAACTCAGGAATAAAAGGAAATCCATAAATGATCATGCCCTTGCATATTGATGTTGATGTCTTAAGGCCCCATAAATTCCATATCTAGCATAGTGATGGTGGAAGCCACTAAACTAGAAATAGTTGTGACATCCACATAATACTTCTTAAAGGCATATGACAAGCTTGCATGATGATCCATCACGTCACCCAAAAAATGCAACATGTACATGAACTTAAAGTTTGCAACCAATTTAAACATTCTTGTATTCTCCTCTTGTAAGCATACCAAAAGCGGCTCATACATTTCACAAATCTTGGAAATTACCTTAAATCTACTCAACCATCTCATCTTGTTATCTTTTCCATCCTTAAGCTTGGACAATCAAGATGATTAGCCAACTCTGCCAATTTTATAGCTTTTCTTGAAAATTTCGGCAACTTCATTCAACATACAGTCCACATGTTGTGCATCAAAATTTTGTTTAAAAGTGTTAGAAACACATAAGTGAGTTCGGTGTGCCACACAATGTATCGATGTCATGAAAGGACTCCTTCTCTTCAACAATGCAGCAAATCCATTTGTAGAACCAATCATTACAGATGCACCATCAAACCCAAGCTATACCATATTTTCTGAAGAATTTTATAACTGCAGTTTCCAAGCCCCTAGCTGTCCTATCATGTATTTCAAGCAAACCTAAGAAAGAAACTTGAGGCTCATGATCGTATATGTAAGTGGCATACACAATGAGATGCTCCATGATTGAAATATCCTTAGACTCATCCTCCACAAACCATAATTCATCCAACTAAAACCCATATATCTAAAGCTATATAAATTTAATGTTTTTATATATGAAAACATACACACTTTAAAAACCTCCATTTTATATTCTAGTCAACTAAAAAACAGCCATGTTTTATGAATGAAAAGCCATAAAATTTGCATTTTTAATCTTCCAAGTGTAATACCTATGAAACACTTACAAGAACAATTTCCATAAACTTGCAAATAGAAAAAAGTCAGGTGAAACCTAAAACTTTGCAGTTTCATTGTAAGGCTTTGCAAGTTTTTGGGGAACACTGCTTTGATAATCCGAAATGGTAGTGTGCGGTCAATCTGTCATACGCATGCTACTGTCTTGCGTCACCTTTGTGTATCTTTTCGCGGAAGGACCATCATCCTGGTGTTGTGGCTATGAATCGCCTAACGGACGCTATTACTCTACGACACTTGGTAACCTCGTCCTCTATCTAGGAGAGCTTGTAATTTCCCACTAGCCCCTCACGCATGGCATGCAATTGACTAGGAATTCTTCCCTCTACTCTATTATCATGTATCCCTCTAGGGTCCTCTTCTACACCCACCTCCCTTAGCCCCTCCCTGACGTCATCCTCTCTCTCGTTGGCATTTGGTCTTACTACGTCCAAGACCCCAAGGTTAGCCTCTTCACACTTCGGCATCCTTGCCTCGACTCCAATGCCTTTAGTATCGCTTTGCTTTGAGGTAAGAATTACTTTACTATTGCATCACCTCCACCTTGCCCGAATTCTCTCATCTACATTTTGCAAGACTCTCAAGTAGGAGAGCCATATTTTCTCTAACTTGATGACGATGGATACTTGCGACCCTATCGAATATGTGATATCAGGCTCCAAGGCACACCATCAATAGATCAGTTAGATGCTCTCCGAGATGCCAAATGCAGTTGAATCTATGCAGTAAGGATGGCAAACCACAAAGGACCTCATCATTTACCTCGTGGTAGGAGCAATTTGAGAGGCACTCATGAGTGCAATCTTGGAGCAAAATTGGGGCAAGGGGCAAGATTAGATTTCCACATGGGTACTAGCATGGGAATAATCGTTGTGTTAGGGTATTCTTGTAGGAATAGTTGGGATCTACCTTTGGGCAATTGCGTGTCTATGCAATGCTGGAGAGTTGATGTAGCCTTGCAACCTCCTTTAGAATCAAGGAAAGATACAAAAGGTGTGCGTAAGCTCCACAAGAGCTAAGATTATGTTCATTGGGTTCTTGCACATAAAATCTTCATTTATCCCTAGTTGTTAGGGTTGAGGAACTTCTAATATCTCCATGGTCCAAGAGTCTCCCTGAAGGTTGGATGATAGAATTCTTCCAAGATAGCATGATTGTTGCTGCTCATATTGCTTGATCTCTCATGTGATTTTATTGGATGTTACATATAAGTTCAATATTCCAAGGACCACCTTGTTTCCTTCAAGCCAGGGCTTCAACTTGTTAGGCTTCTACCTCTCACATCTTTTGCCCCCATTATGCTCACATTGAGCATTTGACATTCTCTCTCTTTTTTTGCTTTGAGTATTGGTACACCAAAGCTTGGCCTTTATTCTTGTAGCTGGGTTTGGCTTCTTCATTGATCCGATGAACTCTCAGACCTCGCTCTCTCTCTCTCTCTCTCTCTCTCTCTCTCTCTCTCTCTCTCTCTCTCTCTCTCTCTCTCTCTCTCTCTGTTGCTCTCTTTCTTTACAGCTCTCTTGCCTCTCTCTCTCCCTCACCTCTTTATCACATGGCTCTCTCTCTCTAGTTATGGATCAAAAGCATCTTTAAGACTTTATACTAAGAAAACACCTCACCTCGTAAATTTTGGTGGACCTCTACACTCACCGTTGGATCTTTATGACAATTAAGGGTTGGGATTACAACACGTGGCTCAAGGGGAGCTCAAAGACCCAAACTTCTCCTTAGATGGCCTACTGTAACAAGGTGGTAATCCCATTAAGACCTTGCCTTTTGGAATGTTATTGTAGGTGTAAGTGCTAGTGTGCATTCTAATCTCTCTAGTATCAGGTGTTATTGTAGGTGTATTAGTGTGCATTAAGACCTTGCCTTTTGGAATGTTATTGTAGGTGTAAGTGCTAGTGTGCATTCTAATCTCTCTAGGTGTAAGTGCTAGTGTGCATTCTAATCTCTCTTGTAGGTGTAAGACCTTGCCTTTTGGAATGTTATTGTAGGTGTAAGTGCTAGTGTGCATTCTAATCTCTCTAGTATCAGAAGAGTAAGTTGTTGGTTCTACTATCTATCCTCTATCTATGTTTACTTTCTACTATCTATCTATCTATCAATGTTTACTTCTATATTTACTTATTTCTCAAGTGCCATATGGCACCTTTGAAATGCACTCTCACCCATAGTCGAGGCTCCCCTTTGAATGCTCCCATCATTATCCTCCCATTCAATATGTAAGAACATGTTAGAGGAAAGAAACGTTGCCCTTCAAAGATGCAAGAAAACATTAGAGGAAAGAAACATGGACCTCAATTTTGAACAACACCAATCAGCTTCTCTTTTAAATGAGTTTCATGTCCTTGAACTTCGCCATTATTTTAGTCTCCCTATATGCAGTAACTCCACATAGGGTTGGGACATGTGCATAACATATTGACAAAGATTTTGTTAAACACCATTTGTTTTGATTTTTCCATTACCTTTGGTGGATCTGAGCTTGTATGCACTCGACCTCAGATCCACCAAAGGTACTGCAATGGTGAGAAGGAGGAGAGCACCAACTGCCACAAAAATTTAATCTGAGATGAACCCTCTGATGGGGCACACAAACTAAGGAGGATAGGCTTGATCATGCACAAAACCACTACACAAACTTTGAAGGCCACAAGCCAGGTAGGGGATGTCCGATTGGTAGCAGAGCACCTCTAGAGAGTTTGACGAGCCATTAATTTTAGGATTAGATGTCGAGCGGCAGGAATCTAGTACCATATGAAAAGAAGTTGACTTCCAGTGATGGCCATGGATTGGACCCAAAAGAGGAGGCAACGGGCAAGAACTAGTGTCGTGATGGCTTGGAAGTACGCTTTAGCATGCCTTAGTATTAATGCCTTAGTAGAGCAATAAGCAAAGCAAGAACATGACAACAATGAACGAAATGACTTGCTTTCACCTTCCTCGTCGGTTGAGATCACCCGAGACGAGCAGAGAATGCAATCGACTACGTGAAAAGTAGAAGCCTCCTTCCAATGCCTTAGTGAGTTGGACCTTGGCCCACAGATATTGGTTAGCTACACTTTTTAGAGGACTAAACTGGGGAACCTATTTTTGTGACATAAGGTCTAGCTTATGATGGTGGAGTGGTTTTCTTTGGTTTGTGTTTTCCTCCTATGGTTCCATGTGCGCTCCCATATCCCTTGCCATAGTATGCCATCTTTGGGCAAAAATATGTTTTTTCTTTTCTCATCTAGTCATCCTTGTAAAAAGTGATGTGTCGAGTAGACTTAAGGATCATTTGTAAGAATTGGATTCTTTGCCATCCACCCCCAGAACGAGATCTGTGTTTTGGTCATGACAAAGATTTTTTAGTCCTTATTTTATGAATTCTAGGTACAACCCAAAGACTCTTGATTCCTTGACTATTGGTCTAGCATCATTCACAAACCACATGATTAGCATCAACATTTTGACTTTTTAAGGACTCACACTTCATCAAGGAATTGACATTATTTAACAAGAACCATAGAATCTATGATTTATATCTCATTGTTTTGGGGTAGAGGCATTTAATATATGGATGTAGAAAGTTTCAAGTTTCATCGAAATGTTTCTTTTCTTTTGGTCCACTCTCTACCTTGCAAGTTTTTGATTTGTGAGAACATGCCATATGGACTTTCACATCGATCAACATCAAAATGGCCCATATTGAAGCCTGTTGTCAGCTTGTAGTTCTCTTCAATTACATATTATTGGGCCTTTGGTAAGTCTTTGCAGTGCTCCTTAAATTCTCTTCCTTGTTTTTTGAAGTCCCCCATTATTTCCCACATATCAATAGAAATTGATGCTAAGAGTGAATAGTCACCAAATTTCCATGCTTTGTTATTAAGCAATGCTGAATTTATTTCCATCTCTAATGATTATAAGGGTTTGCATATTGAATATCATTGAGCTTTAATAGTTAGCTATCAAGAGGTGGCGGAGTATGGTTTCTTTGTGTGATAATCTCTCTTTCTTCTTCTGTGAGATCATCCATAGCCATCAGGCTATGAGTACCCACTAGGCAAGGAGATGTGTCTCCAGATAGTCTCTCTTTCCTTGGATATGTATGCACTTTACACAAAATCATCTTTACAAAAAGCCCCACTTCTGGTTTTCATTTATTAATAGGGGTTCACTGACTTGTACAAAGTTTTCCTTTCATGCAGTAAGTTTCTCTTTCTATTCTACTGTCTAGCTTCACTCTTTGTCTTTTCACTATCCAAAGGGGTGTTGTTAGGTCTTCCACACACATGTCCTTTCCCCTACAACTCTAGACGATTGCACATAGTACACTTAAGTCATTAAGCCCTTTTTGGCTTCTTGACTCCCTTCTCTAACTTGTTGTTTCTTATTAAATTTTTCCTAAAAATGTTTTCTAATCCTTCTCTTGTCCTTGCAGAAATATTCATGGGACATCACACTCTAATCCATATCTCTCAACAACCCACTCTGACTCTCACTCCCACCTCCCAAACAATACATTTAAGTCATCATGGCCCTTGGACTTTTCATTGCTCTTATGATGAGCAACACTATTTGATTCCACATACCTTTCAAGTTTTCACCTTTTTAAGGACTCTTCAAACCCAAACAATTGTCAAAATTGCCCACTTTCCTCTCCTTGCTTGTTATTGCTATTACTAAGACATTACTTAATCTATTTGCTTCCACACTGCTAAATTTTGACCTACCTTACTCAAGTATATGTTTTCCATTCCTTAAAATTGCACTTCTCAATACTTCTTAACCTCTTTGGGTAGACAGTAGGTCATCACACTAGGTGATGACTTGCTGACTCACCTAATGTGTTGTATCCTACTGGGGCAAAGGTGGGTACACACACACACATGCTATTCTCATTTTCTCTTTTGTCCTTGCAAATTACTTTTCTTTCCTTTATATTTTTTTGAAAACGCTTTTTAAACTACCTCTCCCCTCTCCCTCTCTTAAAAATTTGCCCCCACTCTCTCTACCCTTCTTCCTCCTCTTTTACTTAATTTCTGTTAAAACCCTCTCTTTCCAAACTTATCCCCTCCCTTTTTCCTTACTGTAGCTCATTATATTCCCCCTAATTATTTCTTAATTTTCATAGTTTTCTCCTAATTTTTCATAATCCTATTTTCTCCTTTTCACTCCTAGGTGTAACTACACTCTTCTAACTTTTACCTATTTTTGGCCTAATTTTCCTTTAAAAAATTTTCTTCAAATTTCTACTAATTTTTTACTAAACTTTTTTCCCTAATTTCCTTTATTTTCCTAATTCTCTTAATCTTTCTTTATTTTTTCCAATTTCTTCACTTTTTTTCTTAATTTTGCAATTATTTCTTATTTTTAAATGTTTATTTTCCTTATTTTTTCATACATGTTTTTCATACTAATTTCCTTTTAATTTATTCCTATAATTTTACCTCTTACTTTCTTTTTATACCTTCAAAATTTTCCTATTTTTTTCCCTTCTTTGTTTTCTGTCCTTTTATTTTTCTATTTTGTCCAAACTAACTTTTTCTTTAAAAATCCTTTTCCCCCCCCTTTTCTTCTATTTTCTTCACTCATTATCAACCTTATTTCTTCCTTTTTTCCCTCAACTCCTAATTATTTCTTATTTCCCCCCCCTTTTTTTCCCCCCTCATTGTGTCCTATTTTCCATTTTTCCCCCCTCTTTTTCTTACTTTTTAACATTCCCTATTTTCTCATTACTCCTTTCTTCATATTTTGTATTTTTTCCTTAATTTTCCTTAATCTATTCTTATACTTTTTCCTTGAATTTTCCTTAGTGCTTATTTTTTCTTACTTTTCTTCATTTTCTTCCTCAAAATTTTCCTATCCTTTAGCTTTCCTTATTTTAATGACCCAAAAGTTTTTCTTTCCCTCTCTTTAATTTTTTCTAATGCCTTTCTTTCCTAAACTTCTCATTATTTCTTTTTCTCTTCTACTTTATCTCCTTCCCACACCCCCAATTTATTTCCTATTTATTCTTCTATTATTGCTTGGTTTTTCATATGATCTCCTCCTCCTCGCCCCCATCCCTTAACTTTATTTTAACTATTTTATCTCTCTAATTTGTTCCCTAACTATCCACTCTAACTAACCTTATCCTAATCACTAACCTAATCTGACCCCTAGCCTGACTAAATGCCCCTCCCTCGACTATCCGATGGGACCCAAATTGCCTTTCTGCTGTGACTTTTCCTTTCCCTTCCCTCCTGACTAATCCCAACTAGCTATTTACACCTAGCCCTTTTCCTCTCTTTCTCCCTACCTTCCTCAAGCCCTAGCCAAGAAACTCCTCTCCTCCTGCTCCCATACTATTCCGCTTCCCTTCTTCCTAGCACTTCTGACAGAGCCACCTCTACTCCCATCCCTTTGCAGCCTCGTATACTACTCCCAATTTTTACTACACCATCATTAACCCCCCCACCCCCTCTCCTGTGTTGTATTTCTACCCCACCTACGTTTCTTCCAATGCTGCCATTTCCCTTCCTCTCCACACCAATGTACGCATGCACTTCTTTGAGCCCCAAACCGCTTCACCCACCTCCCACCCATGTGGGCTCTACTCTCTAAGTCCCCCTTGTTTCTCATGAGTCATGGCTGCTACCTCGCATTTTGTGTCCCCCGTGTGGGCTTTGTTGTCTCGATTGTCTTCATGCGAGCAACTACTCGCACCACAACACCTCCCTCGCCATGCTACTTATATAGGTTCCTTACATAGGTTCCTATTTTTCTTCTTTATCTTTACCTCCCCCCCCCTCTTCCCCCTCTTGTCACATTACTTATATCTAAAGCCCCCCTTCTCAATATTCATATATAATACCCCTTTCTATATATTTACATATATTTTTTGCCTTCTCAAATAGTTATATCTAACCATCCTCCCCACCCCACTTTTTTCAATCTCTGATACTTTTTTTTCCCTTTTTTTTCTTTTCTCCTTCTATACTCTCATCACAAATGCATTAAGCTTTTTCTTCTTTACCAAACCATTTATTCAATGTCCCTTCAATACACCCCAATTCATTTTACACTTAAAGCATAGTGTATAAAGTTGGCTTTATAAGTTTGTAGTATGAGCAACTAGTTTTATTATGATCCCGATAACAAGGGAGGTGTGTTTATGACACCTGTCTTGCCAAACATGTTAAATATGGTTCTTATCATTTTTCTTGTTGGATGGTGGCAAATGTGCAAACTCCCCTCTTCAATAAAAGTGTTGCTTGCTAGGACTTATCTAAAGCTTAACTTCTATGCAGTTTACACAAAATCATCTTTAACAAAAGGCCCATTGTTGGTTTTCTTTTATTAATAGGGGTTCACTGACTTTTACAAACTTTTTCTTTAATGCGATAAGTTTTCCTTTATATTCCATTGTCTACCTTCACTCTTTTGTCTTTTCACTATGCAAAGGGGTGTTGTCAAGTCTTCCACACACACACACACACACGCACACACATGCACACACATACACACATATAGCTTATGGAATTAATTTTAGACCAACCTTATGCTATCACTCCGGACTCAAGACGAGACCTACTTTAAAAGTCATGAACTTAAACATTAAAAGATCATACAAAAAATTATATACCTCTAAAGATAATTAAAAATCCAAGAATGGAAAATAATTCAACCTACTCATTGAAATGCATACACAACACCCATAAAGCTATAAAGACAACTGTAACTCTAAAACTAGTCATTAAAAATTTATTAAGAAACTTAAATTACATTTTCCAAGGATCCAAGTAGGCTAGGTTGAAGCATGAAGTTAAAGTTAACATCTTGGGGACAACTGTGTACCCTTTAGAAACATCTTTTTAAATAGTTATATAGGTATATATATCTATCTATGAATATATATATGTTGTCACATTTTCTCTCATTTCCAAGGTCCGAGGGTGTTGTTTACCTACAATCGTGTCATCACTCATTGTAGTATAGGTGTTCACAAGTGTAGCATAGGTCCTCAGGTCATATTCCGGTGAGAGGTGTAGGCTAAGGCATGGGAAACGGTTCTAGTGTGCGCTAGGCGAGGAAGAAGAGTTGATCACATGGATTGGTGACAATTTTCACCTACATGGGAGTTCAAGGGTTTAGAAAAGGGTTTGCAGGGTGTAGGAGAAAGATAGGTTTTAGGAAGCTAATTAAGGGTTCCAGGGTTTAGAAGGAGTTTAGGGTTGAGAGAGGGTTGCAAAGTTGAGTGGAGACCTAGTCTCCTTCACTAATTCACGGGGTTAAGGTTTAGAAGGAGGTTCCAAGGTTTAGGAGGAGGAAGGGAGGAAGAAGAGAGGAGGAGGAGGGAGGAAGGAGGAGGAGGAGGAGGAGGGAGGACGAAAGAGGAGGAAGGAGGAGGAGGGAGGAGTTCAAGCATGAGAGCATGCTAGAACACAATAGAGTGAGAAATCATGGACACTTGAACATGATTTGTGCAAGAATGCCAAAGTCGTACTAAGGACAAAGCCACTCAAGAGTGGGAACTTTATTCCATAGAGAGATATTTATACATGAGGGTCCCTTCATTAGTCAAGGTACTTTGTGAAGGTACCTTTGGGTCCCTTCACTTGTGAAGGTACTTTGTGAAGATACCTTTGGGTCCCTTCACTTGTGAAGGTACTTCTGAAGATACCTCAAAGAGTGAAGGCCTTTAGTCTTTCTCTCTCTAGTTGTATTATGTCTCTCTCTAGATTTTGACTTTACAAGTATGACTACATCTTTTCTAGAGAGGTAACCCATTTATTGTGGTAGAGCTATCGTTGATGATGTATTTTGCAAATTTCTTGGTGATCCTTCCCTTGTAGTGCACGAACTCCATAGTGCCTCTACTCAGTTTGTAGAAAGCCAGTATCACTCTTCAAATAGACAAACTACCGTCCCTCAAGAGATATGGCTTGTTGAAAGAAATGACTACTTGTTTGAGCATTTTTTAGTGCATTCGGATTGAAACTAAGCATGGGTAAATGGTCATCAATTGCAAGGGCACCCCTAGGATGACTACAAGAGCATCACTATATTTGGTACTTTCCTTTAGTGTTTTGGCATAGCTTCCTCATGTCTTTGGTGCATGTTTGTTCAAAGCTCTAATTATTATTTCTTGGATTATCCATTGGACCTTGGAGTATTTATTTATGAGTGGCTAATTGCGAGGTACATCTTCCTTGTTTGGATCATATCGATTGGCATCCCATTTGTAGCAATGGGGTACCACTTTGAATGTGGGAAGTGCACAAAAGGACAATGTTCTTGTAAGTAATCAAGGAGACACTTTTCTTGGAGCAACTTTGGCCTCATGGTTTTAATTTGTTGCTTATGTCTAGAGTAATCTACACTTGGTGAATTTTTATGGAAATTACGCTAAGATCCCATCCTCCTCTTGATTGTATGTCTAGGTATTGCGTCCAGAAGTCACCTATGGGATTATTTGGGAGCATAATCTTGTCGGTTTCCATATTCAACTCCTATGTGGGTGTTCAGTTTGGATTATCCAAATCATGAAGCTCATTGTTGTAATCATTGTCAATGCCTTCCATTGGAAGTTCACTAGAGATCTAAGGGATATGTAGTCTGGCAGAGAGGAAGAGTGCAGTCTGGTGGAGAGGAAGAGGTTATAGGGGACATATAGGAGGTGGAAGCAAGTAGTGAATGAGAGAAAGAGCGAGGATGTATGTGGGTAGGATGTGGTGGAAGGGTAGGATAAATGGATTTAGCGATTTGAGAATCCTCAAGAGAAGGATTTTCAAGTGGTGGGAAAAAGTTTGGTGTTATTGGATCGTAAGATTGGGATTCTTGGATTAGAAAGAAGTGTTGTGAGGCATAGCAAGGAATAATGGTTAGCATGGATTTTAGGAAATGTATAGAGGATGTTGCTGGAGTTAGGGAGGTAGGTGACTCAGAGCTGAGAAGATTAGAGAAGAGGGTGGTGAGATAGCGAAGATTGTATTGAAGGTAGACCATGTATTCCTCATGTAGATATTTATCATTTTTTGTTGAAGGCATTGCCAGCTTCAATGTGAGAATTGTGGGAGGATATCCTAGGGAGATTGATGGTGCTTGTTATAGTAGGGGTAAGAGTCCTACAACTACTTGAAGTGGAGGACTTCCCATTAAGCATTCATATAGAAGTATGCTATCTGGTCTTAACCGTATGAGGTTTGTATGCACTAATAGACATAATGCATTCTTCTCATTCTCATCCATTTTCTAGCATAATTCTTGGAGGTCTTATGGCTTAGTGGCCTGGACCAATCAAGACCAGTTATTGCATGTAGCATTTTGATCTGCAAGTGGTTGCACTGAATGTGAGCTCATCCTTGTAGATGCAATGCTTGCTTAAGTGTTGCAACAAGATCTTGGTATACTATTGTGGTGCTTCGTAGGAACAAATCTTGTGTTGATTCCTCCGTGTCATCATCAGCTTGATTCTGAAGAATTTCCAATATGGAAATTCTTGCCTTTTGATTTTGTAGCTCTATGCTCTAATTATTACATTACCAAGTGATGTGGTGTAGGCAAGCTTTAGAACATTGAATTGTTGAGTTACTTTTGTTGATTCTAGTAATTGATCATTAGGCACCCTTTTGATTTTGTAGCTCTATGCTCTAATTATTACATTACCAAGTGATGTGGTGTAGGCAAGCTTTAGAACATTGAATTGTTGAGTTACTTTTGTTGATCCTAGCAATTGATCACTAGGCACATGAAGTTGGAGTAACTATCGTTCTTGGGCATCTAGTCTGGCATTGGTGTTCACAACCTATTCCCTAGATCTAAACTGTCTTGCTCTAGTCTTTGAACTTGGCATCTGAATTCCGTGATGCTTTCTTGCAACTCATGGCTTGCATCACTTGTGGCAATGAGTTGATCATCTTTTACCTGTAGGTTCTCTTTTAAGAGCACGATTTCTTTTTTAAGCTCATCACAAGAGGCTTTCATTCTATGGAAGGACTACTCTGCCTCTTCTTTTTTACTCAAGGCTTCAGAAAGATGAAGGTGTTTGTCTTGTAGACAAATCATCGCTTGTCGTGCATCCTTAGTACTTTTTGCTATAGCATTTTGTATAAGGACCTGTTGTCCCATTTGCTCTACCCTGCTTTCTTTGAGCCTTAGATTCTCTCTCTCTACACTATTATTGGCTCTTTCCCATGGCTTCCACAGGAAGAGTAGGCATTCTCAGTATGAAAGGTTCCGAGGCTTTTTGTCAACTATGGATATATCGGTGTCGTTGTTTCTAGTATGAGGGTAGCTTAGGACCTTGAGTTGTATTCTAATGAGAGACGTAGGCTTAAGTGTGGTAAGTAAACATCGCACATGTTTGTATGAAAGGAACATGCATCATCATGGTTGGGGTAATGAAGGCTTTCACCTCCATTGGGGGTTGAAAGTTTTAGAAAGAGTTTAAGGGTTAGAGGGAGGTTCAGGTTTCAAAAGAGATTTCAGGGTTCAAAACCCAGGGTTTCATGGTTTAGAGAGGTTCTAGGGTTCAGAAGGAGCTTAAGGATTAGAAGGATGATCTAAGGTTCGGCATAGAGTACAGGGCAGAGAACAAGTATCCCTTGTAGATCATGGGGGTTAAGGGTTGAGGGACTAAGGGATTAGGGGGAGCATAGGAGTGGGAGAGGAAGAAGGTGTAAGAGCATGGGGGAGGAGGAGAGAGAGGAGGAGGGAGGAGGAGAGGGAGTAGAAGGGAGGAGGAGGGAGGAGGAGAGGGAGGAGAAGGGAGAAGGAGAGGGAGAGGAGAAGTTGGGAGGAGGAGAGGGAGAGCAGGGGTTGCAAGGTTGGAGGAGAGGGTAGGAGGAGTTGCAAGGTTAGGACATGCTTTTGGACATGGAGTGCAAGGAAGCATGGATACTTGAAATAATTACTTGGAATACCAAAGTAGAACTCAACACAATGCCCCAAAGAGTGTGGGCTTCATTCCAGTATGGGGTATTTATACAAGTTGGAGAGCTTCTCTCTCTGCATGTAGGAATTGTAAGACATTCTCTCTCTACATGTAGAACTTGCATCTAGGATGTGCATATAGAAGTTGCATGTTGCATGTAGAACATGCATGTAGGAGTTGCATGTACAAACTACATGTATAACATGCATGTAGGAGTTGCATGTTGAAGATGCATGTTGAGGATTCCTAAGAGAGATTATTCCCAGCCTTATGCAACTGCAAGATGCAACTGCAAAAGCGGAGCTTTGCTGCTACTCGACACACGCATTTTGTGCTACCTAAGTCCATGTTAGCACAAAGATGACATGTCCCTGGATCCATTTTATTACCCATCCTTAGGTTATGGCTTATTGTGATCACAGAGTTGGGATGCCATGCGCCTAACCCAGTGGTTGTGGAACTCGGGGCATGCCAATCGATCCTGCTGGAAAGCCTTAGCACCATACAATTTTAGCTCTATTTCCAAGAAGCTTGTATCCACCATTTGTTTGAACAGTGATATGTGGCATGCTTCTAAGAAGATGACTCTTTGATAGAGTCTGCTTGTAGTCTGAGCATCAATCCATTCATTGGGGTTGAAATTGAGTGTAGGCAAATGGTGGTCGATGTGGATGGGGACCTCTAAAATGTATTCCAAGGTTTTGTAAAAGATAGCACTTTGATGAAGGATGCGGTCAATCTTGCCATGCAATATTTTCTCATGCTATTGAAGTGCTCAGATCAGTGTGCCTTGGATGTTCCATTCTACCTAGAGTATGGCTCAATCATTTGCCAATCAACTAATGGTGCGATCCTCACCCATAGTGTGTATGTTGGCCTCCCAGCTATGTTGTCATGAAACTGCATAGAACTTGAGATGGGTTCTGAGACATGGAGGTATGCACATTTATTCTTTCAAGAAGATTATATCAAAGAGCTTGGGGCGGCACCAATCAGGTTGGGGATCCAACTTGGTGATCCAAGCTAATTTGGTGCTAACAAAGGCTGGTAGGGAAGTTGTCTAGGGTCCACCATTCACCTCAAGTTTTCATATCAGGATATTTGCTCCAAAAATCCTTAATGGAGTTACTAGGAAGTGGTATTACATCAAAATCATACCCATCATTAGAATTTGGCATGGGAGTACGGATTGGATTTTCTGGATCTTGATTTCAAAATCAAATATTGGGTCATTTTCTCCTAATGGTAGCACAAGTAGTATTGGAGGTGGTGGTAGGGTGGGGAGAGAATCTGGGGACATGGGGGAGAAATATGGAAGAGTGTTAGTTGTGGGAAGGGAATAAGAGGGGAGGGAGGGAAGAACTGGGCAAATGGTTTGTGCAGCTTGGTAATCCTCGACGGTAGGATTAGCAAGGGAAGGGAAGAAGTTAGGTAGGAGGGACTGGTAAGTTTGCGACTATTGGGTTAATCGAAAGTGGTGAGAGGCATGAGCAAAGAGACAATGAAGAGAGTAGATGTTAGGCTAGAGCTTAAGGAAGGTTAAGAGGGTGGTAGCATCAAGGGTAAGTGAGGTTACATAGAGAGTGGTTAGATATGGGAAGTTAGATGCGAGGTAGGCCATGTCATCCTCCAACACTTCTTTTTGTTGGTGTGATGGGATCATCAGCTCTATTGCTACTGCAAGGGTGGGATGTTGGTTATTGCATGCTAGGCCTATAGATAATAGGGATGGCTTTTGTAGCAATGGCAACGAACCACCAATGACCCTAAGGGGATTACTGCCTATGAGGCATGCATATGCGATGAAAGCATCTGTCTTGAGTGCAGTAGACCCGGCATGTGTATAGACAAGCAGAAGATATTTTTTTCTTCTTCAGACAAGTCTTGGAAAATTTCCATTAGGAGTGCTTTTAGCTTTGGTTCCTCTCCTTGTGTGAGTTGTTTCCCAATGAATACCAATTTTCTGAGGTTTATTGTGCGAGTTTGGCTGGTCCCTCATAGATCGGAGTCTCTCCAATGTTAACGGTTTCTTGCACTTCAGATTCTCTTACTGTCCTTGGCATTGCTATGGGGACACTATTACTTGTGTAGTTCTTAAAGTACTCTGGCACTTCTCAAAGATCAACCTCTGATGGTGTTGAACTAGCCTGACATGGGCTATGGGCACTCGGTGGCATAGGATCATTAACCAATTTTTGAGGCTCTTGTGGACTTTCTTTTTTTGAAATCCCATTATCGCTTCATTCGCACATGTGGCTTAAACTTTTGAAACTTCTTACGTTGGGAATTGTGGGGTAACTTTTCCACTGGCAAATGGTTAATTTTTGTGCATCTTTAGGATGATGTCCTCCTTTGGCTTTCTTATGGGATCTTCTACTATTATTCAACCTTGGAGTTTCAACTTTAGGAAGTTCGACTACTATTAGGGCATGGAGAATGGCTAAATCATTGTCAAAGACATGGTCTTCAAATTGAGCATTTCCAGCCTCTGTTTCAAGGTCCCAAGGAAAATCTGAGTCCTTATTGGAATGGATACCTTCTTCAAGTTCACTCTTCCATTCAAGGTCAACCGTAAAGAATGGCACTTCTGGATCAAGTGGTTCTTCATGTGTGAGTGGAGGTTTTACCTGCATGTCCTTAGCATCAACTTGCAAGAAGATGGGATCTAGTGTATGGTAGTTGTCAATGGTCGCCAATGCTTGGATCCAATTTTTAACATTGCTTTGTGTATCCCTCGCTAAGGCATGCTGTTGCAAGGGGGCTGATTTGCTTGAGATCATTGTTGAAGAGGTTTCATCCAATGCTCTAGGCAAAATTGGTTTTATTGCTCCTATTCCCACATTGACTCTTATTGCGGTGTCACATTTTTGGATTGTCAATCTATCAGTTCCCCAATCATGGAGGGCTAATGTCTCATGCAACCAAGGACATCCAAGCAAGATTTGATAAGATATCTTGGGGAGGTCTAAGATTGTGAATTAAAGAGTAAAGCGGACTCCTGCGACTTTTGTGGACACTCCATTCACTATTCCCAAGGGCTTTGCACATGAATCATTTGTAAGGTGTATGTTGAAATTAGCCTTTTGCATTGGTGGGAGACCCCTTTCATCATAGAGCTCCTTGGATAGGACATTCACAACCGCTCCACCATCCACTACTATGGCTTGGACTTCATCATATGCTTAATGGATCAAAGGCACAGTGGTGTTGCATATGTCATCTCTCTCACCCATCCCGCACATGGATATCATCGATGTCTTCAATAGGAGGAGGGGGATTTGCTAGTTTAATCCATCCATTGAAACTCTCCCAGAGATTGGGACAATTTCTAAAAGGATTCCGATGGGAATTGACACCAAGCAACTTAGAATGTTAGAGTGCGAAACCTTCAGTTGGGGTGCCAGTACATTATGTTGTGGATCTTGTTGTTGGAATAGGCTCGAGGACAGTGTTGATACTTGGTGGGGCCAAGTTATGGATTGGATCTTGTGGTTGCTTCTCAACCTCTAATTGAGCTTGTTCTTTTTGCACCCATTGTTGAAGTGGTTGAAATTGAGCCTTCTCCACTTCTGCATAAGGGTATGGAGCTTCTTTTATTGAGGATCAGGAACTGATGTGGATGAGTTTGGTTGGTCATTGCTTGGTGGAGGTATAGGCACTTGTGCTTTCTTTTGAAGAGGTCTTCTTGGTTGAATTGGAATATTAGGGCCCTCGGTGGCCTCTTTTTACTAGCATGTAATTACATTCACACATTGTGATATTATGCTTGTTGGCCCTAGACTTTGATGGTCTACCCCAATAATGTTGATTGGGATGTCAGGCTTAGCCTCATTTTGTTGTGGGACCTTATTTTTCATGGGACAATCCATATAGGAATGGCCAATACCATAATCTCTATAGAGTGGTTGGAAAGTAGCGGGGCTACCATGATGAGGGCACTCTGCAATCTGGTGATTCTCTCCATAACTGTAGCACTTGATTGGTACTTGATATGTGTTGGGCCAAACTTGATTTGCATAGACTGGTAGTAAACCTTCTGCTCCTTCCACATAGTACAGTGGGTACTCGGCTTCATACTCGAATTGTGAATCCATTTCCTTGGCTTGAAGTTGTTCTATTAGAACTGCCGGAGGAGCTAGATTTGGTGCTCTTGGATATAGTCGTGGATTTGGATTCATAAGTAATTGCAGGACTTGGGTCAGGATGGAAATATGATTCAACCTCGGAGCTAGAGGTGCTTGTGCAAGTGCTAGTTGCCTATACAATGGGATGTGTGCCGGTTGGTATTGTTAAGGTCGAGGCGAATTGTTGCGCATGGTGAAGATGCAACTATTTTTATCATGCCCACCGACTATGCAAATGTGGCACCCCAATTGTGGTAGTGAATTGGTTTTTGCATTGATCCTAGCTCTTAGGATGGGGCATTCATTTGCTATGTGATTGGCCATGCAATGTGGACACATTACATTTTCTCGTTGCCTTGGATATGTTTGAGGGAGCGACTAAGACATGTGAAGCTTTTGTTCCATGGCATACATCATTTCCTCTCTAAGCTTCATGGTCATGGCCTCTAGGCGATCTTTATTAGATGTTTTTGCAACTGACTTGTCTTTTCCCTTTTTAGAGCACTTATCGCACATACTGGCTCTTCCATCATTAGTGCTAGTGTCAAAATCCATCATGCCATCCTCAATGATAATGGATGCCACAAGAGTAGCATGAATGTTTCATAACTGCTAATCTTTTTCATGTCTTTGTGGATTTTCATCCTTAGGCCTGCAATGAACCAAGACGTGAGGTACTTATCATTGGGGTGTGGGTCACATTTGGCAATTAAGCATTTCATCTTGCCCAGGTATGTGCGTACATCTTCTTGCCGACCTTGTTTGAGCTTGCTTAGTTGGAGAGTGGGGTCATCTTTAGTCTCTTTGTTTGAAAGCGCCTCTTGAATTTAGTTTGTAGCAGGTCCCATATGGCTCTTTCTTCCACTAGGAGGTCTATGTATCCATTCTTAGGCTTCATTAATTAAGGCCATGGGGAACCATGCGACTTGGTTTCATGTGATTGATCTCCTCCAACTCGGCATGCGGCATCAAAATGGTGGAGGAATCTTGCTAGATCGCCTCGACCATTGTATTTGGACAGTTCTACTTTACCCAGGAGTTGCCTTCCTTGATTGTTATTGGGTCGGCCATAATTATTATGAGCATTAAAGAGATTGTCTGCAGCTGCCTCCCGATCAATGTCACCATCATTGCGACGACGATCTGCCATGTTGGAACTTGGAGGAGTCAAAGGGATTGGCTGAATTTCAAGCGGGAATTCAGGGCAGAGGTTTGTCGGAGGCATCGGCTAGAGCGTAGTTGCATGAAAAATTATCGAGATGTGAATCAGGTACCTCCTCTACAAGTCTAAGTGGGGATGTATGTGTGTTAGGGGGCCTAGAGATGTGTTAAATGTATTAGGGACCACCATGTTAATAATGTGCATAGGATTCTCCCATGTGAGTGTGGGAAAGTTCCACTGCAGATGGATCACTAATCGGAGCTCATGGCGGAATATTATGAGCAAATTAGTGCAAAAAGGGGCCCACATGGGGGTGCAAATTAGTGAGTGGAGGAGGGAGGAGGAGAAGAGGGAGGAGCATGAGGGAGGAGGAGAGGGAGGAGGAGGGAGGAGGAGAGGGACGAGAAGGTAGGAGGATAGGGAGAGGAGAAGTTAGGAGGAGGAGAGGAAGAGGAGGGGTTACAAGGTTAGGACATGCTTTTGGACATGGAGTGCAAGGAAGCATGGACAGTTGGGAACAATTTCTTGGAATACCAAAGTAGAACTCAATATAATGCCCCAAAGAGTGTGGGCTTCATACCACTATGGGGTATTTATACAAGTTAGAGAGCTTCTCTCTCTACATGTAGGAATTGTAAGACATTCTCTCTCTACATGTAGAACTTGCATCTAGGATGTGCATATAGAAGTTGCATGTTGCATATAGGAGTTGCATGTAGAACATGGATGTAGGAGTTGCATGTAGGAATCGTACGTAGAACTTGCATGTAGAATATGCATGTTGAGGATTCCTAAGAGAGATTATTCCTAGCCTTATGCAAGTATAAGCGGAGCTTTGCCACTACTCTATACTCACATTATGTGCTACCTAAGTCCATGTTGGCGCAGAGACAACAACTATGCATCTTGGTTTAAAGTGCTCACAAATCTATCTTTCTTGATCAAATTGTTACTCTTCTAAAGCCATACTAACCAATTGTTCTGACCAGTGTTGCATCTGTTGACTATGATGCTGTATGATTTTGGGAAGTAGAGTTGCCTTATTTATATTGAGTATAGAGTTGGCTTCCATGCATTCATATGGTACCTTGATCCTTATCCTGTATGGCAACCTATTGTTGAGTGTCATTCAAGATGATATGTGGTTGAGGCAATGGAACTATAGACTTATCAATAGCATTGACTTGTGATGCTTGAAGAGGAACACGATCTGCTTGGTTAGTAAAGTTTGTTTAAGACGTGGATCCCTCGTGGATTTCTTCCCTTGAGTCATTCTACTCTGGTTGATGTGGTAGCAAGTCTGAACCGAGTTGCATTTTTTTTTGGCATAGTTCCACATTGTCAATCTCAAGATTCTGCTCTGGTTGTATGCCATTCATGGCATCCACATTGAGTGTGGGTTGGTTCTCTATTTCCCATTTAAGAGATTATAGAAATGCATCAAAGTCCTACATTTCTTGGGCTAAGAGGGGTGCAAAGACCTCTTCTCTTTGTCTTTCATATCCAATGATAATGGCTAGTAGATGGGCAATGTAGCTCTTACCATTATGGGTTGAGGATATATATATTTTGTTATAGCAATAAGGATATTTCTATTTTGTCCCTACCAAGGAGTGTAAGAGTTTTTATGAACATAATGTGTTTTCTCACTCTTGTATTATTGAGCATTTCAGCCATTAACTTGGCTGCTTCTTGGCATAATGGGTCCAAAATCATATCATGGTGTATTCCATTGCATTTGGACTTTGTGCCAGGTTGAATTTCTAAGAACCTTGCATCCAACTGTTTCATTGGATAGTCTTGTTGTGGCTTTTGAAATGAGAAAGCTTCCTTCATTTATAGATCTACTGAGGTAGATTTGGATAGGCTTTTGATTAGACATGATTGTGCCATACTTTACCTTCTCCAGCTCCCTGCTTTGATATGAGGTAATGAATTGAATTACATATTCTGTCATAGCATGTGTTTATAAGAAGGATTGTAGCTTTTCAAAAAATGTCCCTAGACCCTTGGCCTGCAAAAAGTTGTGTGCATTAGCTGATATGTTGTATGTTGTGATGTGCAGCCATACAGGCTGTATTGATCTCTATATTGTTGGGTCCTTGTTGGCCTGGGCATCAAGCTTACTTGAGACTGCATCCTATATAGCTAATAGTTCTGCATCATGTTCCCTTATCTCCCTAGTCTCTAACTCTTGTTGCATCTCTCCTTGGCATGGTGCATCCATCTGTCCAGATGAAGTTGACTAGGACCTTATCATGGCATACCTAAGTATAAACCTTCTATAGTATCCATCATGGCCCATGAAGACTTGGACACCCTTTGCATTTAGTGTGTGTGGGGGGGAAGCTCCATGATGATCTTTATATTGTCCATGTCAGTTGCAATCTTATGTCAAGAGACAATGTGTCCTAAGACAATCCATGTGTGACCAAGGATTGGTATTTGAGAGGATTCAAAGAGAGGGGAGTTGCCAAAATAAGGCACCGTGCTATTTCCACAAAATGTAATCACAACTAATGTTATGGGAAGAACTCTGAACTTTGTACTCAACCATCTTTGATTTGGAAATAGTAAATCTTTAGGCAAGTAGCATTGTGCCATAAAAAGAAAAGTTGCTCTCCTTGAGCCACGTGTCATGATTAATTTCCAATTTAATTCTTTTTGAAGTGCAAGAAAATACATCATATGTAACCACTCTTTCCCTCCTATTGTTCTGGCTCATCGCTTCCTTCAACTTGCTTTTGTCCGTAAAACTCACACCACTGAGTTCTACTTCTAGAGAAGATGACCAAGTTCTGGATCAGCCTGGACAGCCCAACGATTGCATTTTGGATCAGCTTGGACAGCCCAACGTCAGCTTTACCCACTATGCTGGTTATGTTGCTCTCGATATCACACACGGGAGAGCTCTCTATTACTAGTTCTTTGAAGTTGCATCTAGCTCCACATCCAAGCCCTTGATTCGATGGCTTAATGGAGGTAACATATTGCAAACGGCATACAAACTAACCGATGACTGACCGAGGATCTCAAAACAGGCTAAGAAAATGCATAGCGAGATTTTACGTTAGGAAATATCATCTCGAGCTTGATGAATGTCCTTTTTACTCTGGAATTATTTCCATAAATCCATGGTAGGCCCCAGAGCTTCGTTTGTTGGCTATGGGGTGAGTGAAGAGCTCGGCCCCTTCATCGTGAACGTGGATGGGCACAGCATGTCCTTGAACGAATATGCATGGAAAAACAGGATTATGACTTGAGACCCAACATAAGGCTTTTGCAAATGCATCACATTATAATATAAAATGGATTGTCTTCCCTAAATTATGTTGAATGCAACTGCTGCTACTGATCGGTTAGCAATACGTAGAGGGAAACCTGTTGTTTTCAAAATTATTATCCGGTGTCGACTTCTCCTACTCTAACACAAACTCTGATTATTGGAAGACGGGGGACAGACACACTGCTGAGTAATCCTATCTAAAATTTCAACAAACTTCCATCTAAACTACCACTTCAAGCAATTTGCACCTTCAAATCTGGATACGTACAAGTTTCTAGTTTGGTTGGTTTGAGAAGTTCCCTCGATATGTTTCTACATTGCAGGAGAAAGTTACATAGGTGATGTCTTTTTTGACCTTTAAGCATTCTAAAGATAGTCAAAACAATTTACGTCTTTCATGTGTGTCAATCCAAAAAGAGAAGCCATTTTTCGATCATGGAAATCTTAAAGTCTAAGCAGTCTACAATGCTTCTAATGCCATTTTCTTGTGGGTTCTATTGTTGACCTCATATTCACTTGAAAATGTCTCATAAATCAAGCCATTACATGCTCCAACTCACAAAGTTAATTATCAATTAGAACCACACCAATGGCCCTGTTATCCTTCTGAAAAGGATTCTGGTACATAATTTTCTATTATGTTTTCACTACTCAGCCGCCGTAGCCTTTCCAAAAGCAAGGCCTATCAAAGTGAAGGATCGAGCAGTCCTAGTCTAGATGCATGAAGAGCAAGATGATCAAGGAGGGTCGAAGCAACATGAAAGCGACATAAGTACGCAACTGTAAATGCTTTTGATTTTGTTGACAAATTTTGCCATGGATTCATTGAAGCTCATGTGCAAACCATAGAATTCAATCTTAAGATGAGTTTCTTGGTTTGTGGCTTTTGCACCAAAAATTGTATTCAACTCATCCCATGCATCTTTGGCATGATCCTTGGAGTCTATATGATGAATTATGTTTGGACCCAAGTGTAAACAAATGAGTGATAGTGCTGCTTCGTCTTTTCCCTTCTAGGCATCATTTTGTGCAGTGGTATATGCTCCTAAGGAAGGGCATGTTCCTTAGTCTTATAATTTTTTGAGAGAAAGTGTGCCAACTCTCCTTCCATACAAATGTGTGGTTATGTGCTAAATGTAAAGTACTATAAGCCAAATGCAAAGTGCTATATGCCAAATTCAAATTGCTATGTGCAAACTTCAAATAACTTTGTGAAAAATGCAAATTGCTATGTGCTAAATAAAAATCGATATGATCCCAAGGAAGGGCATGTTCCTTGGTCTTATAATTTTTTGAGAGAAAGTGTGCCAACTCTCCTCCCACACAAATGCATGGTTATGTGCTAAATGCAAAGTACTATAAGCCAAATGCAAAGTGATGTATGCCAAATCCAAATTGCTATGTGCAAAATTCAAATTGCTTTGTGGAAAATGCAAATTGAAATGAACACAAAGAAGGCCACATTCCTTGGTTGTATAATTTTGGAGAGGAAGTGTGGCAACTCTTCCCCCACATAAATGTGTGATCATGGGGTAAATGCAAAGTACTATTTGCAAAATATAAAGTGCTCTGTGTTGAATGCAAAGTGCTAAGTGTCAAATGCAAATTGTTATGTGCTAATATAATTTTCTAAATCAAAACATGTGCTTATAGGCTACAATTACAAAACTTAAATAAAACATATTCTATGTCAATACGGCTACTTGCCCCGATCTAGTTAGGGGGGTTCTAGCCAATTGGATTCTAGGTCCTAGCATGTGGTCATGAGCAGAAATTCTTAGCTATAAATGTGACGATTTGGGCTAGCAACATGAATTTTAATCGTGAAAGAGTTAGTTTGGTTTGCATTAGTATCAAGCACACCTTCGTTGTCTTCTTAGGACCTGAGCAACACAACCCAAATAGGTATGCTAACATCAGACATGAGACATCATAAATTTTTGGGATTGGCATGATCCAAGTTGATTTGCTTGCATGTGAATTTGCCTGGTGAATTTTCCTAGCACATCAATGAACAGTCCATATACAGGCCAAGCAGAAGGTATACATATAATTGTGATGGCAACTTAATTATGAATGATATTAGATATCTGACAAGTAAAAGCTGCCTCATAGGAAACCGGTCATGATTAAGGAGAATGTAGTACCCAGCATGAAAGAGAGCAAAGCAAATTGGGCTGCAAGGGGATCTCTACATGCCATCCATGTATGCACCTAGTGACCACAAGGCAAAGGAACATTGTCTGGTTTACACAATTCTAGGATTGCTATTGATGGCTTAGTCACTAAGACTACCCTATGTGGAGATAATGAAATCTTGACATTGGTAATTAATTGGTTCACGAAAGCATTGACAAGGAAGGAGAAGTGCCACAATACAACTGATCATCTCAAGACACCCGATTGGCTTCCTACAAAGTGACATACATTTTGCATTGTTGATCGATGATTTGAGGCATCATGTTTGTATTCAAATTTGAGGTCATTGCCTTTGTGACCCATCAGCAAGCCATCTGTAGAAATAGATTTCTTTGTTTCTCAAAAGGGACTCTTGTATAACACACAAGACCCTCCATCAGCTAGTTAAAATAGAGGCCTGATCTAGCCAACCATCCTTGGTTCTGCTGACCATAGGTTAGGTACTACCAAAGCCTTTAAACTATTTAGGAACAAAATAAAGCAGGTCCCAAAAATGCCAGATCTTGAAAATTTTGGGAGTTATGCCTTAAGAAAAAAGAAAACTAATGGTGGAAGAGAAAATTATCAATATTAAATTGTAAATTTGTTACATTACTTCTCTGTATGAATATTGTCATAACATGATTACAATGATGGCTTCTCAAGATTTTGCTACGTCACCCCATGAGGGGATTGCAGAGGCTAATAAGGCTAGGTAGGAAGAGGGCATGAAGTTTAATAATGAGGATGACTCCTATATGGAGTTGCTTGCACATCTTGCCTAGGCAAGAAGGGATCCACTCTTTCATAGATTGGAAAATTAATGTGGAGAGGAAGAGGAGAAGAAGGCCCCTTCTAGAGTAGTTTAGAAGGAGGCAGGCAAAAAAAGATCATCTAGTTCACCCCCTTTTTTTTCATCTCGACATGCTTTAAAAAGAGTAAGAAATCTCATTAGAAGAGCAAGAAAGGACCCTACTACTGTGTTGTCACTTCAAGCAGGGAGTGCAAAAAAGTAGAAACTTGCTCCACCCAAGTTTGAAAAGAGCGAATATCCCAAGGTATAGAAGAGAGAGTCTCAACCAAAGACGAGGGGCATTCAGATACCAATACCTTTTTAAGGCAAGTCCCACTTTAGCCCTGGAGTAGATTACCATGTTTTGCAAAGAGGGGAAGTGTTTTTTATGTGGAAACAAGAGGCACGTGGCTTCCATTGCCATGAAAGGCCTATGTCCTCAAGGGACTAGAAGAAGCGGCAAGGACCATCAAGGCCAATGGTGGGAGGAGTCCCGAATGTATTGTGACGGGTCAATGATCCTGTAGAGAGAGAGTTATGCCTTGCTTGGGGAAAGATGAGAGATGAGTAGGCACTAATACTGCTTGACCCAGGGGTAATGGATAATTTTATATCAAAAGATCTAGCTTTCAGATTGGGTATCATGACACTGAAGAGTTGGACCGGGCCCTAGATGCTGATCAAATGTTTCATGGGGACCCTATGCCTGTTACTCCCTTTATTGGGAAGCTTTGTTTGCATGTATAGAACTATGTAGACCAGGAACACTTTTTCATTTCTCTTCTCAAGCATCTGATGTTATACTTGGTATGCCTTGGTTTCATCATAGAGGAGTGAAATCATCCCTCTTAGAGAGGGTGTTGGATTTTGTATATACAAGGATTGTTGCAAAGAAATGAGGGAAGACCATTCCCATTATATCTGATTCTTCTGTTAGAAAAACTATTAATAAAGTCTATTGTTTTTGTGTACAAAATTTTTATTAAGGAAAGAGATTTAAATGCATATGTTGAGTTAAACACTTTTGAAGAGGAAATTTTAAGTTTCTTAAAAATTTTAAAGATTGTTTTTTACCAGGGGAGTTACCCCTTGGGAGACTAGAGGACCACCAAATAGAGCTTATGCCAGGGATTGAGCCACCTAATAGGCCATCTTACAGGATTAGTGCTACACAAAGAGAGGAGATCATGGACCAACTACATGAGTTTCTATCTAAAGGTCTAATTCAACCCAACTCCTCTCCTTTTTATTCCTTTGTACTTTTGGTTTAGAAGAAGGATGGTTCCTTTTGTATGTGCATTGAGTATTGCACACTAAATAAAATGACTATTAAGAATAGATTCCCTATTCCATGCATATTAGATGATGTATTGGATCAGTTAAGTGGAGCTTCAGTATTCAATAAGATAGATTTAAAAAGTGGCTATCATCAAGTATGCATACAACCATATGATGTGCACAAGATTGCATTTCGCACTACCTTTGGTCTATATGAGCATTTGGTGCTGCCTTTTGGTTTGACAAATGCCCCTGTCAACTTTAACAAAATGTATTCTGCCCTTATAGGGATTTCACTGGTACCTTCTTCGATGACATTATAGTCTTTTCTAGGTCTGAAGAATAGCACAGGGAACACCTTGCTAATGCCTTTCAAGAGCTGTGTAATCATCAGTTTTATGCTAATAGTGAAAATAGTGAGTTTTTCCTAGAAAAGATCCATTATTTGGGGCATATCATTCCCAAGAATGGGCTACAGATGGATCCTACGAAGAAATACACCATTCAAGAATGGTTTGAGCTGAAAACTATTCATGAAGTTTGCAACTTTATGGGTCTTTGCTCTTAGCACGTAAGATTTATCAAGCATTTTGCAGATATTGCTGCTCTACTTGATGATTTGAGGAATGCAACCTTCATATGGCACACCATAAAAAACATCATTTAATACTCTCAAAGGGAAGTTGACTACAAAACCAATTCTTATAGTCCTTGGTTTGTACAAGCCCTTTGATGTCAATTGTGATGCACGTGGAGAATGGATTGGGGATCTCTTCACCAAGATGGTCATGTAGTGGCTTATGAAAGCCGAAGACTATGAGATGTTGAAAGGCATTTGGAAATCTATGAGAAAGAGTTACTAGCTATAATACATGCCATAAAACACATGGAAGCATTATTTCTTGGGTGCAGATTTTACTGTTAAAACAAACCATCTCAAATATTTCTTACCACAGAATAAACTCTCAAAAAGGAACATGAAATGGAAAAATTTGATGTCGATGTTTCATTTTTGGATAGTTCATACATTGAGAGCTCAGAATAGAATGGCAAATGTCCTATCTCAAAGTCCCAAGGTTAATAATGTTACCATTGCTTACCATAAGGACGTTGAAGATGAAAGACCAATATGCCAATAATCCATACTTTGAAGAAATGATGTAGCAAATCCAGGAGGGGTAGTCTACTAGTCAATATTCCATGAAAGATGAGTACTTAATTAAGGATGACTATCTATGCATTACAAGACCCATGAGACAAAAAAATCTAGAAGAATGTCATGTACCTCCATATGCTAGACATAGAGGTATTGCAGCTACTACTCAAGCCTTGGAGAGATATTTTTACTAGCCAGTTGTTGGGGTAAAGGCCAATGGCCTAATATATATCCTTTTGTACCATACATACATAATAAAAGCTTACCTTGATCTGGGTGAGTTAGCACCCACATTATCGGTGTTCTCCCTTTCTTTGTTGCTCTCCGATAAGACCTCCTCTCCATCAACTGGTATCAGAGCTCACGGTGGAGGAGATCCTGGAGATGGAGAAGAGAATGCACTAGGTGGTGCAAAGCATTCTTTGCCTTCGATGTACTTAGTGATCTCCGAGGGAGAGGTATTTGCAGAATGAGGTCGGTGAGGACATCGCCACCACGAAGATTGCCAAGGATTGCAAGAGACTTCTCTGCATCAGTGGAGATCTCATCCACAAACTTGTGGAGTCTTTGTTCGTGAGATGTAGCTTCATTTTTATTACGTAGCAGTTTTCTTGAAGAGCAATGCGAAGCATAGGACAGTTTCTCCTCTTCAAGAACAGCTTGTTTTTCACTATAGAAGTGCTCTCAACGTGAGAGGGAGGTCATATTCTAGGGGAAAATACCACGACAGAAATACAAGCAAGTCTAGAAGCAAATCTAGAGGAAAATATCATGCCAAAAAGGATTTGCAATGCTTCTGTTATGGGAAGAAAGGCCATTTCAAAAAGGATTGCTACAAATGGAAGAACGATAAAGGCAAAGGCAAAGCTAATGTGCAGCCCAAGAAGGAAGAGAAATCCATGGTCAATATAGAGGAAGTGAATGCCATAAGTAACAATAGTGATGAGGGTGACATTCTTTATGCCTCTATGTTTGAGCATGCTTTTCTTATGACTAGTGATGATGTATTGTCACAGAATTGGATACTAGACTCAGGAGCATCTTTGCATGTCACTCCACATAGGGAGTGGTTTACCATTTATGATGCAGGAAGGAAAGGAACCATGAAACTTGGAAATGATTATCCATGTGACATTGTTGGAGTGGGAGATATCCACTTGTCTCTTCCTAATGGTTCTACATTTGTACTCAAGAATGTTAGGCATGTTCCAAATCTAAAAAAGAGCTTGATAAGTACGGGACAGCTTGATGATGATGGCTATCATGTGTTTTTTATACATGGAAAATTAGCAAAGGGTCGCTTGTGATTGCTAAAGGTTCCAAGCATGGAACATTGTACTCAATGCATGTGTAATCAATGTGATCGAGCAGCCATCCTTCTCTTCGTGGCATCGTCAGTTGGGACACATGAGCATGACAGGTATGAAGATACTTCTGGTTTGCAATATGTTCATGTGTTTAATTTTTCAAATTTTAGCATGTGTGAGCATTGCATGTATGGAAAGCAAACACAGTCTTTACATAAAAAATCTTTGGGAAGAAGGCTTGAACCATTGGAGTTGGTTCACAGTGATGTGTGTGGACCTATGCCTACTGTCTCATTGGGTGGTGCTTCTTACTTTGCTACTTTCATTGATGATGCTACACGGAAAGAGTGGATCTATCCTCTCTAGAAGAAGAGTGTTTGATGCATTTCAAAAGTTCTTAGCATTTGCTGAAAATCAGTCGGGCAAGAAGCTCAAATGATTGTGCACTGATAATGGAGGAGAGTATACCTCTCATGCATTTAAGAATTTTTGTGAGCTACATGGCATCAAGCAGGAGTTGACTACTTCTGAGAATTCTTCTCAGAATGGGGTTGCTGAGAAGATGAATATAACTATTCAAGAAAGGAATATAAGCATGCTTTCTAATGCCAATCTACCTCATGGCTTTTGGCTGAGTCTATCAAGACAGCAGTACATCTTATCAATAGATTGCTTAGCAAGGCACTAGATGGGAAAGTGCCAGAAGAGGTTTGGTCAGGCAAGCCACCATCTTATGGGCATCTTCGTGTATTTGGCTGTGAAGCTTATGTTCATATCCCTAAGGAATAATGCAGCAAGCTTGATCCAAAGTCAAGGAAGTGCATTTTTCTTGGATATGGTGATTCAAGCGAGATGGGATACCGATTGTGGGATCCAGAGGCCAGGAAGATAGTACGTAGCCAGGATATTATCTTTAATGAGGACAAGATGCATAAGAAGCCAGAAAAGACTGTTGAGATATGCAGAGTGGTGTTTCAAGAGGATGGAAAACCACCATATGAGAGGCATGCACAACATGTTCCACATGATGCAGGGCATGGACAGCCCATAGATCATGAGGTGGGAGAGCGACATCTAGGTGGACAACCTCAGGTTATGCAAGAAAATCAGTTTGGACAACAAGATGCTCATGGTGAGCAAGTGTTGACACGTTCCACTAGAGTCTCACGACCTCCACAAAGATATGCTCCATCTCTAGATTATGTCATATTGACAGATTGTGGTGAGCCTTCATGCTTTGAGGATGCTATGTCTAGGAATGACAAGCATAAGTGGGAGAAGGCTATGCAGTCAGAGATAGATTCTTTGATGAAGAATGCTACTTGGGATTTGGTTTATTTGCCCAAAGGAAAGCATGCATTGCCATGCAAATGGGTTTACAAGTTGAAGATGTCTCCAGCAGATGCATTGCCTAAGTATAAGGCAAGGTTGGTAGACAAGGGTTTTAAGCAGGAGAAGGGTATTGACTTTGATGAGATCTTTTTCCCAGTGGTAAAGATGACTACCTTCGTATAGTGCTTGCATTGGTTGCCAAAGAGGACATGGAGCTTGTCCAAATGGATGTAAAAACAACTTTTCTACATGGAAATCTTCATGAGAACATCTATATGCAGCAGCCAGAGGGGTTTGTTATGCAGGGCAAAGAACGGATGGTATGCAAGCTTCAGAAAAGTCTTTATGGGCTAAAGCAGGCTCCTTGGGAGTGGTACCGTAAGTCTGATGCATTTATGCGATCCCAAGGGTACACATAGAGTGAGGCAAATCATTGTCTCTACACAAAGAAGGCATCAGATGGCAGCCTTCTTATTTTGATTTTATATGTTGATGACATGCTTATTGCTGGGAAATCTACTTTGGATGTGGATGCCTTGAAGAAAAGGTTGCATGAGACCTTTGACATGAAGGATTTGGGTGATGCTAGTCACATACTTGGAATGAGGATTGTTCGGAAAGGAACAAGAAACTCCTTCATTTGTCACAGAAAGAGTACATTAGCAAGGTACTTGAGCGTTTCAATATGGAGAGAGGGAAGTCCATAAGTACTCTGTTGCCTCCATATGTGAAAGTCAACCAAGCGGATAGCCCTAAGTTAGATGAGGAGCGGGCAAAAATGGCAAAGATACCTTATGCATCCGCAGTAGGAAGCTTGATGTATGCCATGGTCGCTACACGTCCATATATTTATAGTGGGAGCTGTTAGCAGGTATATGGCAAATCCTGGCAAGAAGCATTGGGAGGTAGTGAAAGGTATCATGAGATACTTGAATGGTACAAATAACATGTGCATTTTCTTTGGAAAAAAAGGACACATTTGTTGTTGGATGTGCATATGTTGATTTTGCAAGGAATGTAGACACCAAGAGCTCTACTACAGGATATGTTTTCTCATTCACTAGAGGTGCAGTCTCATGGGTCTCTCGTTTGTAGCCATGTACGGCTTTGTCTACCAATGAGGCAAAGTATGTTGTAGCCACTGAGGCATGCAAGGAAGCTATATGGCTTACTCGTCTAGTGGGAGACTTGAGCATTGCAGGAGAGGTTTCAGTTTTGCACTGTGATAGTCAGAGTGCCATCCAATTAGCACAGAATCCTATCTTCCATGCGAAGACAAAGCATATTGATGTGAAGTATCACTTCATCAGAGAGGTGATTGAGGACAAGCGCATCCAGCTTGTCAAGGCTCACACATATGAGAACCTTGCAGATCTTCTTACAAAGCGTCTTTCCTCAAAGCAGTTTGCACATTGCAGAGTATTGATGGGTGTCAGCAGCAGATGACATTAGGATGCCCATCTTCTCCCTTAAAGGCGCATTGACCTTTAAGTGGGAGGTTGTTGGGGTAAAGGCCAATGGCCTAGTATATACCTCTTTGTACCATACATACATAATAAGAGCTTACCTTGATCTGGGTGAGTTACCACCCACAATTTCGGTGTTCTCCCTTTCTTTGTTGCTCTTCGATAAGACCTCCGCTCCATCACCAGCCATGTGCAAGGATATACATAAGTGTGTTACATAATGCCTTGCTTGTTAGAAAGTTAAATATGACAAACGGATGGCACCTGGCCTACTGATGCCTCTTCATGTGCCTCAGGCACCATGGAAGACCATAGCAATGGCCTTTATCTTTGATCTGCCACAATCAAAGATAAGGAATGATGGGATATGGACTATTATAGACAGATTCAACAAACATGCCCTTTACATAAGACCATTAAGGTAGATCACATGGCCAAAACCTTCAAGGATCAGATCTTTAACTATAAAAAAGGGCCAATAGCTTTCCATGCAAAAACCAAACAAGCAATTAGATGAGAGCCCACAACTTTAAAGGAAATTATGATAGCAACTTTACATGCTAGCCCACACAACTTAAGGAACCCACTTGCACACCCTAACCCTTCTCAATTTACCACTTCACAATATCCGCACAATGAGAATTACATTTGAACACCTCAATCCTACCCTCACACAGTTGTTTTTTCAACATCTTGAGTAGCAAATTTGTGTTAAGAGCAAACAAGAATGGGGCCAATGTGCACCCCTATGTAATTAACCTTTTGAGCTCAAATCTTCAGACAATACCCCTGTTCAAGCATAGCATCATTGAGAGACTGCCAAAGAGCATCTTTATCATGCCAATGAAGGCACAACCAAACCTCAAATGCATCATAAACCTACAAACATAGTCATAATGATTGTATCATAGGTCTTATCTAAGTTAAACCAAACAAGACACATTTTTAACCCAAAGAACACACATAATTCAAAGCAATTCATACATTTAAGATGTTATCAAATATATCCCTATCCTTCACAAAATCATGTGCTCTACCATCATACAAAAGTCTTGATCCTCAAGGCCATGTCCTTTGCCACAATCTCATATGCTATATTCAACATTGCTATTGGGCATTGTTCCCCCACTTGAGCCTATTTTGCATTTTGGGGAAAAAGCATCAAATAGGTTTGAATTTACATCTTTAGATACAAATACCCTTTAGACATCCTCATTAATCATGTCTACAAGATCTTATTTCATACTATCCTAGAAAGCCACAAAATTGTCAACTATTAGGCCATCAAGGTTTAAAGACTTCTCCTTCACCATTGAACTTAAGGCCTCGTACAACTCCTTCATAGTTAAGTCCTAACATCCCCACATGTTGTGCATCAACACCTTGCATTCCACATGAGAGAGCACCCCCTTCATGTTGCCTTCCGAATCATCATCCACCACCACCATTGGATCCCCTATAATTTCTCCCAGCTCCCTCCTAAACACCTCATGAATGTGCCAAAACTCAGTAACCAGGTGTCCATTTTTATCTTGCACCTGATCCACTGTTTCTCTAATATGCTTTCTTTATTTGGAAAAAAGTAGACATTCACCTTCACACTCCCACACCTTTAGAGCCTCCTCCAATTGCACAATCAGACATCCCATATTAGGTCATTCGGACATTAAATAAGAGCCACATACAACTTTTCTACTAATCCCAACCAATTTCCACACTTCTAGCCAATGCCACACTATTAACCAAATTCCACGCTTCTAGCCGTATACTTCCTATCCCAATTTACAAAACCACCCTTATAGCCCGATCCCACCTTAGATAGGGATCATCCACCAATAGATTGCATCCATTCCATGTTTTAATGATGCAAGTACAAATCTCCTTGCTTAACATATACCTCTTATCAAATTTGAAAGGAATGTTCCGAGATCTACTCAAAGAATACAAGAATAGAATACAAACATTTCACAATGCAAATGATTGAAAATCCTATAATTAAACAAATAGCACCCCCCCACCAGACCCTTCATCCATTGGGCATTCACCAACCCTCACTTGACACATAGAATTGATTGATCCTCCTAGTGCAAAAGCCTTGTCCTCTCTGCTTATCATTCCAAGAGAACCCCCTCAAGCCCTCTTGATCAACCTATGCATAATCCACTAACTCCGAGGTCAAAACTAAATCCTCCCACACAGAGCAATCTCTTAGCAGATGAGACCTATCGGAACACATTATAGTATGATCCCCCCATCAAACAAATTTCCCCACCATTTCCTACCTAGGCAAGTTCCAACAATGACCCCTCTCATTATTGTCATTTGGGCATACACCTCCTCCCCCCCTTCCATATTGAACACCACATTCAAATAAGACACCTCAACTGCCAGCACATGCCCTTGAAGGTCCCTAAACATTGCCAACACCACTACTTTCCCCTTCTTTTGCACCTTTTTACACTCTTCCTCAATTAATTCATTCTGTACCACATCCTCAGCTTTTGAAATAGGAGCTTCAATTGCCACTTGATATCCATTGTGCATAGTTCTACCACACCTTGGACCTCCTAAGATCCCTTCTCGGCAACATGCAACTCCTTATTAGCCTCCAACCAACTCCTTTCATGCTTTCGATAAGCAATAGCGAGAAAAATGGCCCCTTGCCTTGCAATAAAACAACTATTAGGAAACAAGCCAAAATGTACCTATTAGGAATACACCAATTCATCTGACAAGGGATCTCCCTGCGCATGCCAATCCCAAAGAATCGATCTCTTTTAGTACTAAAAGGTGTCCTTATTGCTGATGGCACTGAAAGTAGTTTCCCCAACGCACATGAAAGATACATTATGACATCTTCTAATGATAACGATAGATTTGGAAACACCACCCACACATAGAGAAAGAAGGATGCTAGCTAGATTTGCTGCTCTCGCAAATATCCAAAGCATTACGAACCATTTTCGAAGCAAACTGAAGTAGAACACCTTCCCCAAAAACCTAGCCTCATAACAACACTCAAACTCATACTCGAGCAACCTCCCAAGCTCCCTACAAATAACAGATAAACCCCACCATGTGCCAACTTCCCAAGTCTCGACTTAACCTTCGCAAAAGGCACCTTACAATAGTAGGAGTGATTCTTCCCCGTTTCCTTCCAACCATTACATTCTGCAAATTATTTGCTTTCTCTTTTACATCGAAAAGTGCTGGCTTTATCACTATACTAGGAGGTAGTGCCTACCTAGGCGCACTAGTGCACTCTTGTTTTATGTTTTTTGTTTTGCGAGAAAAGAGTCAAAATTGTATTATCAGACAAAATTTTGAAATACAAAGAAAAAAGAAAGGCTCCTAAAATAGGTAGGCAAAAGCGAGAGGATGCTCAGGTAAAGGCTAAAAGTAGTCAAAGATAAAAAAGATGTAGGAAGAGTCTACTACAAGATTTCGGATAGCATCGAAATCCACTAGTGGCCTAAAGCTTTCAAGGTTTTAGTCGGTTAAGGAATGAAATCCTCAAGAAGAGGAAGTGCATTTTTCAAACCTCTTGAAAGTGATGAAGTTTGGAAGTTTCCAAATGTGGTTGGAGTTGGAAGAGGTTGAAATGAAAAGTCTTGTGATCTTTGGGGTAAGCTTTATCCTCACTACACAAGTTCAAAGGCCAGCCAAAACCACACACTGCCCCTCTCAGCCATTGCCAATTGCCAAATGCCAATGCCAATGCTCTACACCGCGCACCCTCTCTCTTCCCAACACTCCTTCCTCGATTCCCTCCCCCTTCTTCTACCTCCACCTTCGCTCCAAGTAAGTCCTGCACCACCCGCATTGCCTCTTAATCTCTAGCATCATAACATTTGCTGGTGCAATTATCACTTCTGGCAATGCTTCGTCACGTGCATGCTTTCCTGTTCTTGTTCTCCTTTTCCACGGCCCTCGTTGCATTTCCTACCTTGTCGTTATTGGTAGAACAAACTTCGAAGTATCTGTCAAGGCAAACATCTGTGGTAACTATGCCTTACTCTTCTGTCTCATCCCCATAAAAGGCTTACTAGTCCTCTCTCTGCATAGTAGGGGTAGGGCCCTTTTCATCTTGAGAAAATGTGTTTTTCCATCGTTCTTAAGCCGTGCTCTTGTTTTTCAACGGGAATGATGGTGTTATCAGCTTAATTTGGATGACTGCACGACCTTCGAATCGGTCTTGTTATGCTTCGTGCCCAGTCACTAGTGCCAATTACGAGGTTCGAAGTTTGGAGTGGTTGAACAGAGATATAAACGCCACGAGTACTTGTATCGTTATTCTAAAGCATCGATATAGTGTGAGTAGGCTTGCAAAGGCCCAAAGGATGATGTACGAGCTCGAGGAGATGAGTTTCCAACTTACTTTTTCTCATTCTCTTTCTTCCCTGACTGGACGTTGATTTTAGTACACAGCCAGACCGAAATCGTTTGGCTGAGGAAATAGAAATTGTGGCAAATACTTCGACGCTAAATGGCCTCTTGCTAAAGAGAGCTTACGCAGCGCATTAATAGAGCTCGGTTTAAAACAAATGAGGTTTTTGACAGAAGAAAAGGAAACCTCTAGCATTGTGGGTGAGAGCAAGGATCCCTCCCCCCCGCTGAAAATACTATTTGGAATTTTCATAAGTCGTACAAACATATGTCGTCGTTCTACTTGCAACGGACGGGTGTAAACTCCAAAGATGCTCGATTAAGCTTAGCGAAATTGTTTGAAGTCCTCATCTCATTGCTAACACAAGATGCTGGGCTGCTCATGTAGACACAGCTTATCCTCATCAAAAGCATTGAGGATAGGAAAGCTGCAATTTTGTTATGAGTGGAAACATCATACATACATGCATTCAAGACATCGCATGGCTCTGCGGTAAGTGGCTGCATAAAACATTCATGCACCTACCATAAGTTGTGGCTGTAAATAGAAGATCCACTTTCTGAGGTTTATACTCATCATGAGCTGGCTGCTCATCACATAGGGCTGAGACATATCATTCTGCTGTAAAGAGATGTTCTGACCGTAATTGCTTTGCTCATTTCGACTGCCGATTTGAATTATTGGAGGTGTCATGGAATGCGTTACCTTGCTGTCTTTGACCTTGGTTGTCCTTGAGCTACAATACTTTGCTTGCATTGCTCACCATTCTTGTGCTGAAGTCTTCCCTCTCATTACACGAGTAATGAGGGAGTATCTAATAGTGTCTACTCAAATGGTCAACTGCCATACCGATATCGGTCGGTGTCTATCATAAACACAACACATGTTGCACCATCAAGTTGACACATCATTTAATAATGTTCTTGCGTCTATTAAGTAGACAAAATAGTCATGTCTATTGTGATGACACTCCGTCCCACTTGAATAAGCAGAAGTCCTCTTCCGGATTCTCTCTTATTTCTTTCTCTTGTGTGTGCTTGCTCTTTTGCTTTTGCATTTGCATCCCCCTTTATATGTGTTTTTAGAGGATGAGTTTGGGCATGTTCTTGGACTCATCGAGATGCATATTACTCTCATTTTCAAATTGCTTCAACCTTGTCCAATGGAAGGTCAAGTTCTCTTCATGCCTTGGGGGCATGAAAGTGCCTTTTAGCTGCTCCACAAACTTAGCCTATTCAAGGATAGACTTTCTCTCTGTTTGTAACAATGACCACCAAATTAAAGCATCCTTTTGCAGATGCGATGTGGCAAGAGCAAGCTTCTCGTGATCAGTCTTGTCTTGATGAGCAAACTACAGCTCAAAATGGCGAATCCAATTAAGGAATTTATCAGCCTGCCTTGTTCTATCATATTTAGGGAATTTAATTCCCTCTCGTGGTTGGAACTTGACTCTTTTTGAAGGAGTACTCAATCTTCATTCCCAAAATTTAGAACTCTTCTCCCTAGTTTTGGGATGATGGACTGCGCAATTGTATTGCAAAGCTGAGAACCAGCTTATCAACGGGAGACTCTTCCTCTCTTCTCGTCATATTTGGATTGTAATCCATGCATGTGGGATTGTGAGCTAAAGGCATAAACTCATCACCTGCTCTTGGGTAGACTTATTTCTCCTCTCATTTCCAAAGGAGAACTCTTTATCAAGAGATTCTTGTAGGAAAGACGAAGGTAATTCTATTCGTGGGTTTCATAACCAAGATGTGTATGAGTCTCACCTAATCTATCCTCTTCAGGAGGAGGTGATGGTGTTCTTTCCCTCTATCGTTTTGGCAATGGAGGAAACAAGTTCATTATTATACCTCCCTTCCCCTTTCATTCTTTCCTTTTACTAATAAAAGACAGAAAATGACTCGTAATTTCAAAACAGAGGTTTATTTTACAGCAAAATTGAAATGCTGTAGAGTTGGTGGTACTTATTCAACTCCCGCTTCGTTTGTGTCAAAAAACAAGCTGAAATGAGCTCTTCTTCCTCATCTTGTGAGCCCTTCAACCTTGCCTTTTGCTATGAAGTGGTACACGCACTTTGGGCTGCCTAATTTGAGTGAATCAGAGGTTTCAACACCGTTATAGGGGTACTTGGTTGGTAGGTCACCCCCATTAAAACCTTGATTCAATCCTACTTTTCATCAGGGAGAATTGTGGGGGGGTGGAGGGGTCGCCTTTTCTTCACAGTTTAAGGATTTAAGGGTACATTCACATGGGGAGATTCACCCTGGTAGGATGCCCGTTCCCTGTCCAAAAAGCAAAAACACATCAAAATTTCAGAGAAAGGCCTTCCCTAGAAAGCTCAAAATTATACCACCTCCTCTCGAATTGCTCTCTTGTTCTTCTCAGACTTTCTAATTGCCCTTCTATTATTCTCTGACTTTTGCCTCTATTGCAGTAAGTCTCACACTTCTATTCTCATAATTTCGCCTATGTTGATGTCAGATCATCCTCGGGTGCCTGCGTAGGTTCTCTCTTCTTCACACTGCATCTCTTGCAAGGGCTTCGTTGTTTATGCCAATACACTGCGAGCTGTGCTCCCTAATGCTTCTCACGCGACCTACAATTCCCTGCTCGTACGATCGCCAACCCGAGCATGGACAGCCTGCAATTTCTATGGATAGCCTGCAATCTCTACACGAGCAGATTCTCCTCTTTCTCTTTCCGTCCCTAGAGTGGATTGCCACTACTTTGATACCAAATGTGAAGAACCAGGCATAAATGCAAATGGGTGCAATGCATGCAGAATTTCGATGTTGATTGGGCCCTCCAATGGGGGAAGAGCGCCCTCACGAGAGTACCTATCCTTTTTGTGAAAGAGGGGATAGATAGCAAATTGATCCTCCTTCATACATCCTTACTGAATGAAGTTCTCGTTTCAAAAAAGCTTCATTATAGGTTTTATACATTGCTTATAAACTCTCCCATGCAAGTTTAGAAGTCCTGCATGACCTGTTATGAGGTATAGTGAAACTCTTCATTGAAAGTGCAATTAAAGACAAGGCTTGCACCTCTTGGGCATCCCATTGTCTCTAAGGTGCTGATGGAGCAAGTGCGTGGCCCTAGGCTTGTTCTCCACCACGGCCAGCACCACGATCAGCTCTTGGTTGCAAAGGAGTGGTAGGAGCTATAGCTCGGGGACGGCTTCATCGCATGTCAGGTAGTTCCAGAGTCCTTTTGAAACCAAAGGATTCTCAGTCATGAAGCTCTAAAGAGAATAGTTGGTGCCATCCAACTTACCCTCTTGAGTGAGGTCTCCGAACATATCACTAGGATTTTGAGCCATCTCAGATAAGTGTACACATATATGACCTCTGGAAAATTCATTTGCTGTGAATGAAACTGCACCAATAAACTTCAATGCTCCACAAGCCAATGCTAGGTCAAAGTCTGAACAATCTGAATGAAATTTGACTTGTATCTGCAAATAAAAATCCCTCGACACGAAGGAGAAATGGAGATGAAAAACCATAAATTTCTAAGTGCAAAAGATGCTCCAACTGCAAACACAAAGTCTGACTGGAAACGACCATAGTGGACTGTAACTGTGATTTGTGAGAAAATCTACTCAGTCCCTGATTGAAGAAGGGTATTGTAGTGCAGTGCAGGAAGGCTGCAGCGTGCTCAAATTATCTCTAGAACAGGCCGAAACTGTCCAGGACAGCGGCAGATGTGGCTTTCAGATTAGGGTTGGTTGCAGGAGCTTCAAAACAGGAGGCGGATTATATGAAACCCTAGTAAACAGGTACGAAATCCTAAAGATGGAGCAGCCCTCACAAAATGCTGGACACTGCTGAAAGAGGCCTCCATAAATGGCACCTAGGTCTAGAACAGCAGCTGACCTGAACAGGTCGAAATGCAGGATTCCTTATAACAGAACCTCGCTCCCAACCTTGGAATGGAGCATGCAGGCTGGACCAGTTTCTCTGATAACATTGAACTAATGTACTGAGAATTAGTAAATAGAAATGGAGTACAAAGAATAGAACCCTAGGGTGTAACCCTAACTGGGGTTAAGACCCTTACAAACAACTAACTCAACCACTAGCTGTGGTGAAGATGACAAAACGTCAATGAGTGACAATTTACAAATGCCACTAACCACATTGACCATTGCCTTAATGTTTCTAACATGGGAGTAAATCAATACATGGTCCACACTACAATGTAGTGGTGAATCATGTGGTAACGGCCATAAAAAGATGTATGGTAATCGTGCTTCATACATTGTATTAATTGCTCCTCAAAATTGAGGGTATTAGAGTTACAGCTATACAATTCCATATAGCTTTTGGAAGAACCTTAGAAAAGACAAAGTTCATTTTAGATTGAGTGAATAAGATTTGGACAAGCTAAAGAAGGTAGACTTTCTTTGTGAATCTAGCATCAATTTGTTATAGAATTCTTCAAATCTTGAAAGCACAAATAATGGACTTAATTTGCTCAAAGGGACCTGCAAAATGATTTTGTAAGTTGTTCTTTAACCAAAAACTTGAGCTAGGAGAGTAAATCGCAAGAAAGAATTCTACATGTGATTGGTTCAGACACCAAAACTGCTCCCTCCATTTCCTCCACGTGGCAACCTCCAGCACTCTCCTTAAGTTTCTCTCCGCACAGCACATGGCTTCTTAACCGCTCAGCCCATGTCCCCTATTTTCCCCTATTTCCCCCCCTAATTTCCCCTCTTCCCCCTTTTTTCCCCTATCTTTCCTAAAATTTCCCTATTCCCCCCTTTTTCCCCTATCTTCCCCTATTTCCCCCTATCTCCCCTATTTCCCCCTATTTCCCCTGTTTTCCCCTATTTTCCCCTATTTTTACCTTCTTTCCCCTATTTTCCCCTTATTCCTTCTAAAAATCTTATATACCCTACCCCCCCCACCTTCCCTTTAATGTTTCCCTTAATGTCTATTAACTACCCCTTAAAATAATCCGACTTCTAGCCCTCCATCTCCCTGAGTCCCGACTCTCTACTTCCCAACCAACCTATGAAATTTGTGAGGGAAACATACCCAACATGCATGAACTCTAGGATGAGCTTGTGGTATTAGATGGCATGCCTGAGCTTTGGAGTGCAACGTGTGTGACATGCATGAACTCTGTAAGGACAAGTTTTGATCGTAGATCTAGACTCGCACTGAGGTACATAGTCAGTAGGCTGCTGCAGTACTTGCGTGTGAGGTAACTTTTGGTATGAGTTGTCATCCAATTTGATGCAATATACATTGGCATATTTTGCTGTTCATTACAGCTCTCACTTATTCCAGATCTAAGTGTCTTTGTGAATTTGTGCTTGTGCAAAATGTATTCTTAGTAGCTGGATCCACATCTTTCATCAATGTATTTGTTAGGTTCAATATTCTTTCATTGGTTATCTATTATTCTCCTGCATGAGAGGTATCAGAATTGTTAGGGTACAAGCCTAGATTTTCCATGCTATACAGTTATCAAGATCTATGATGACCCTATTGTGGTAACAAAGAAGGAGAAAGACGAACTAGAGTGTCATTTTGACAAAGCTGAATCTCCCAAGAAAAGAAGTGAAGATTTTGTGAGAAAACAGAATGGAAGCAAGAGTGAGCTGAACGTAGTTCACTCCCGAATGTCCACTGAACCGAAGTGAATGAAGTGTGAGTACAAGGAAAGAGATAAGGGTTTTGTTTAAGAGATAAAACCCTATCTAATTACTAACCGTAGTTAGAGATTAGACCAGGGGGAAAAACCTCTAAGAGGGAAAAGTGCCCCTAACTCACTTATTACATTACGTTGGCCACTGCCTAGAATATATTAATAATTCTAACACCGCTAATGCGGTGTACAAGGTAGTGATCAATCACCAAAGAGGGAAAAGTGCCCCTAACTCACTTATTACATTACATTGGCCACTGCCTAGAATATATTAATAATTCTAACACCCCCCTGCAATGCCAATGTGGTGTACAAGGTAGTGATCAATCACCAAAAGGAGATAAGTTTAGGGAATTGCGAAATGCCTCAAACTTCTCACGTGGAAGTGCTTTGGTGAAGATGTCTGCAACATTGTCATGTGTTGACACATAGATCATAGTGATCTCCCCTGCATGCAACTTCTCTCTGACATAATGATAATGAACCTCAATGTGCTTCGTGGGAGCATGAAACACAGGATTCTTTGCCACTGCAATAGCACTCAGGCTATCAGTGAGAATAGGAGAAGGACCCTCCAATATGAGACGATGATCAGCGAACAAACATCGTAGCCAAACACACTCAACTGTCGCTGTGAAAGTTGCCCTGTACTCAGCTTCACATGAGGAAGTAGCCACTGTAGATTGCTTCTTGCTCAACCAAGAAATGCAAGCGTTGCCCATAAAGAAACAATTACCAGTGGACTACTTGGTATCATAGTCTCCAGCCCAATCTGAATCACTGTAAGCATGCATCTGCAAGTCAGCCCCCCTGGGAAACATCTAGCCAAAACACTTTGTGCCTTGCAAATATCTGAAGATGTGTTTTACAGCCTGCCAATGTGTTGTCTTTGGGCTGTGCATATATATTTGCTCACATGAGATACTGCATATTGAATATCGGGCCTGGTATTGCACAAGTATATGAGGCATCCAACGACCTGGCTATATAGTGTGACATCAACTGATTCACCCGCATCATACATAGTAAGCTTCAGCCCCGGCTCCATGGGAGTGGCAATAGGCTTACAATCATGCATGTTGAACCTATCGAAGAGCTTTTGCATATACTTGGATTGAGACATAACGATGCCACGCTTGTCTTGTAGAAACTGGATCCCCAAATAATAATTTAACATGCCCAAATCTGTCATGTCAAATTCAGCTTTCAACTCAGCTTTGAAATCTGCAATTATATCTTCATTTGACCCCGTGAGCAGCATGTCATCTACATAAAGAATGATGACTAAAATATCCCCCCCATCCTTCTTGATGTAGGGTGCTTTCCGTAGGACTATTGTGTAATCCCTTACTTGCCTGGAATGCATCTCTTGGCATACCATGCACGTGGGGCTTGTTTCAGCCCATATAAAGCTTTGTTAAGCTTGCATACCTGAAGTGCATTGCCAGAAAGTTCAAATCCAGGAGGTTGTATGACATAAACCTCTTCCTGCAAGTCCCCATTAAGGAAAGCTGTTTTTATGTTCAACTGATGGACATTCCATACAAAATTTGCAGCCATTGCAATAATTGGCTGAATGGTGGTCATCCGGGATGTAGGAGCAAATGTCTTCTCATAATCTATGCCCTTCTTTTGTGCATAGCCTTTGGCAATCTATGCCCTTCTTTTGTGCATAGCCTTTGGCAACCAGCCGTGCCTTGTACCTGTCAATAGACCCATCTGGTTTCCTTTTAACCTTGAAAACCCACTTGGTACCAATGGCATGCTTACTTGGTGGCAAATCCACAACATCCCAAGTCTGATTTTTCTTTATGGACTGCATGGCTTGCATCCAATGCACATTATCCTTTGCTTCTTCAAAAGAGTCAGGCTCCTCTTCATCAAGAAGAGTCCTTGCATAAGCTGTCTCAACTGAAAGAGCCCCCCCTGCGTGCCTTGCTGCACTACTAGACCTACCAGGCAATGGAGCCTCAAGCCTACTCTCCCTGAGAGTTTGAAGCAACCAATTCGGGACTGTTTTGGCTGCGTGTATCTCTTAAATCTCTTGCTTGACAACTTCATCCACACCGTGAGGTGGTACAAAATCAGCTGGTGGCTGAATTGGGGCATGTGGATCTGTAGGAGGTTCCTGTAAATTATGAGTTTCAGCGGGGAACCAAATGCTATAGGAAGCATCCCCTCAAACACATCATTTGAAGAAGCTGGAATCTGAAATTTAGCATGTGTATGTGCTGAATTTTCAGAGAATATAACACTTCTACTAACAAAAATCTTGCGTGTAGCAGGATTGTAGAGACGATAGCCTTTGCTTTGTGAACTATATCCCACAAAAATGGATTTGAGTGCCTTATCTGACAACTTGTGTCTAAACTCCACAGGCACGCGGGCATATGCAACACAACCAAAAACTCTGAAATGGTCCACTGAAGGCTTTCTCCCATGCCATGCCTCATAGGGAGTGATTATCTTTAAAGTTTTTGTAGGAGCCCGATTCAAAATATAGTTGGCACATATGAGGCCTTCAAGCCAAAACCCGTGAGGCAACTTCTTACTTGTGAGCATGCATCTATCCATCTCCATGGTAGTGCGATTCTTCTGCTCAGCTTTGCCATTTTGTTGAGGTGTAAGCCTCACTGTAAGCTGATGGGTGATGCCTTTCATGAGACATATACTCTCTCCCTCGATCTGTGCGAAGTGTCTGCACCTTCAGTCCCATCTCATTCTCAACCATAGTCACAAAGTGTTTGAAATGCATAAACACTTCTGATTTTGCCTTGAGACCATAGACCCAAGTGTAGTTGGTGAAGTCATCTATGAATGTAACAAAATAGAGACAACCCCCAAAAGCAAATGTCCTCATGGGACCGTAGACATCACCGTGAATTGTAATTTCCGTGTAGCTTTCATTGCACCATCCTTCTTGAAGGGAAGTCTATGCATCTTGCCAAGGATGCAACCTTCACATGCATGAGGAGGAGGCGACTCTAAAGGAGGCAATGCATCAATCATATCATGCCTCTGAAGTGTCATTAAGCTGCCATAGCTCATGTTCCCATACCTGGCATGCCATAACTCCGCATTCTGCATCGCAGCAGTGGGAGTGCTCACTGATAATGCAAGATCGGATATTTTTTCTTATAGATCAAGCTGAAAAAGAGCCCGATACAAAGTGCGAGACAGCATCAAAGCATAGTCATTCTCTTTGTCTCTGACTGCGCACTTGTCATCATAAAAAACAACCTGAAATCCTCCTCTATTGAGTGAGGACACTGAAAGCAAATTCTTCTTTATGCTTGGCACACAGAGAACATCTGAAATTCTGAAATTTGTGCCATCAGTGGATGTGAGAATAATGTCTCCAACTCCACACATTAAATAAGAAGAATTATTTGCACAAGTCACCTTCTTTTTGGTAGGTGGTGGATGCAGAGATGCAAAAAGACTCTTCTTGGAAGTGATGTGCTTTGAAGCACGGCTATCAAAATACCAAGTATTCAGTGTCTCATTGACACTGAGAGAGCATGCATCCTTTGAAGGATCATATCTGCAATTCAGAAAAGCATATGGGTCATCATCATTAGTGGCTGTAGCATCTGAACTACCCATTGAAAAATCTGAAGTGCAAGACATAAATTTTGGAAATAGAGGATAGAATCACTCACACCTCATTTCCTCTCTAACTCATACAACACTCAAAAAACTGAAAGAGAGATAGGCCAAAACTCAGATATAATCCTCCACAATCGTGGGCAACAAAAGCTCAAGAGAGAGTGTGTACAAACAGCCTGAGTGCTGCCAAAAGATGCTGAGTCTCTTCCTCTCCCTGTGCGCTTGCTTGTGTGCAAGGCTGTAAGTGCAGGTGATGAGGAATGAGGGGGGAAATTGGAGGGGCTAGGCCCCCTTGATTTGGCCGACCAGGGAGTCGGCTCCTTGCCCTAGACACCGACCTGCCAGCCTACCACCGACCTGACTAGTCGGTCTTTGCTGGCTGGTCAGGCCGGCTTGGGTCTGCCCTATATAAGAGGCCCATAAGACCTGCTTATGGGCTGCTATTGCAGCTGCCAAGACTGCCCGTGCGCAGGTCCAGGAGCGCCTTGAACAGCGCGCCATCTTCTTGCTGCTGGGCGGGTTGCCGGACAGGTACGTCTTCTGCACTTTTCATCTTCCCTACCCCCTATGGTCTCCTGCGCCCTTGTCCTTTCAAAGTAGGGGCTCATAGGTGGGGCAATGACCTTGTAACACCCCCTCTCAATGTCACAACTGTGGGCCGATCCCCATGCGTTGAATGAGGTGCTCCAGCTGCTCCCTGGGAAGGGCCTTCGTGAAGACATTGAGATTTTGTTGTTGGTTGGGCAGTATATCAACTCTTCGATGAGTTCTCGAACAAAGTGGTAGTGGACCTCGATGTGCTTCGTTCGTGCATGGAACACGGGGTTGTTGGCGATTGCTATGCAACTCTGGTTGTTGCACATAACTGCAGTCGCATCTTCTTGGGCCACATTCATGTCCTCCAAGATCCACTTGAGCCACGGCCCACAATGCTTCACATGCCGTTGTACAGGCAGTCCTGTACTCCGTCTCTGTAGTTGAATGTGCGATAGTAGGTTGTTTCTTACTCAGCCATGACACGGCTCTTGATGAGAGTAAGAAACAATATTCAGAGGTCGATCTCCGGGTATCAATGTCACCTGCCCAATCACTATCACTGAAACCTCCCAACTCGATGCCTCTGGTATAAGTGATGCCGTAGGTGCTGGTACCCTTCAAGTACCTTAGCACCCTCATACCTACGTCCCAATGAGCCTTCTTGGGTGTGGTGGAGAACTCACAGAGCAATCCAACTGCGAAGGAAATGTCTGGTCGAGTATTGGTGAGGTAAAGCAAACTCCCCACCAAGCGTCGATATAGTGATGAATCAACTGGCTGAGATGGATCATGCAGACTCAGCTTCAGACCAGTTTCCATGGGAGTCACTGCAGCTTTGCAAATTTCCATCTCAAAGCGTTTGAGGAGTTCCGTGCAATACTTCTGTTGTGAAATAAAGATATTGCTCTTTCACTGTTTCACCTCAATCCCAAGGAAGTAGTGAAGTATGCCTAAGACAATCATCTCGAACTTCTCCATAAGAAGTCTCTTGACCTGAGCAATCTTCTTCGTATGATCCCCAGTAATGATGAGGCGGCAAATCCCCCTCTGTGTCGAGACAGAGATTTGCCTCTGATGGACTCCGTTGAAGCTCTATTTTTTCGAAGAACACATCTATCCATTGGTACCAAGCTCTGGGGGCCTGTTTCAACCCGTATAAGGCCTTCTTTAGTTTGCAGACTTTTGATGGGGATCCTGGAATCTGAAATCCTGGTGGCTGTGCCTCATAAACCTCCTCCTCCAGGTTACCATTCAAAAATGCAGACTTGATGTCCATCTGAAAAATAGGCCGATTGTGATGAGCAGCCAAGGCAATGACTGTTCGAATAGTCACCATCCTAGCTGTGGGAGCAAAGGTCTCGTCGAAGTCAAACCCTTCATACTGTTTTACTACCAATCTTGCTTTGTATTTGTCCAAGCTCCCATTTGACTTGAACTTAAGCTTGTACACCCATTTAGTCCCGATGACCTCCACTTGGTTGGTTTGGGCACTAAATCCCAGGTGTCATTTTTCAAAATGGCTTCCATCTTAGCCTTCATGGCTTCCTGCCATTCTAGTATATCCTTCGCTTCTTGAAAGGAACGGGGCTCAGCAAGTTGAGCTACCAAAGCGAAGTTCACGGAAGGAGTCTTCGTGCTTCTTTAAGACCACTGTGCTCCGGAACTGCTCTTGGGTATGTCCGTGACCCATGAGTCTGCTAATGTCTTTAAATACCATTGAGGTAGCTTCTTCTTAGTTGGAGGTCCTTTGGATGAAGTTGACTTGGGAGTTGGCTCTGGAATGGCATGCTTCTTCTCCTCCTCCTTGGGATCTTCAGTCGGCTCCACCTTGCAGATGGTGACTTTAGGTGGGGGTAACGCTGGAAGTTTTGGAACCTCCTCGGCAGGCTGTGGCTCGGTCTCTTCAAAGATCTCATCCGTGCTGATAAGTGTTAGAATTATAGATATAATTTAGCAGTGACCAATGTAATTTAATAAGCTAGTTAGGGGCACTTTTCCCTCTTTAAGAGGTTTTTTCCCCTAACCGCAGTTAGGCCACTAACTATGGTTAGTGACTACTAAGGTTTTGTCACTAGGACAAAACCTTATCTCTCACTCTTTCAGTTGTACTCTCATACTCTTCTATTGCAACTAAGCTTTCAGCTCTCAGCTCACTCTCTTGCTCTCTCTCTCCCCAAATCTTACATTTGGTATCAGAGCAGATCGTGCTCTTAGACCTGCTCCCTGCTCCCGGACTCTAGCTCCCGCGAGCTCCCTTTGCTGGCCGTACCTTCTATCTGCTGCAGCTCGTCTTCCCGTACAGTGCCGTACATGTCCGTACGGACCTGTTACCCTAGCACGTACGTACATGCGCTGACGCCCGTACTAGCACACCTGCAGTCTCGCTGTCCGTACGATTCGCCGTCCGTACATGTGATCGTACGATTCGTCGTCGTACTTGCAGTACCAACGCGTACCTGTTGTACCTGATGTTACCGTACCTGCACGTACACGCCGTACAGCAGGTCGTCGTACCTGCTTCCGTACAGTTCGCCGTACACATGTACTTCGCCGTACATCCCGGATGTGCTCGTCCGTACATCGGTACAAGCTCATCTGCACGTGTGACAGATCTGTACCTGCTCATCTGTACTCTGTCGTACAACCGTACTTGCTCATCCGTTCTCATCGTACCAGTAGATCTGGTGGTATTTGTGCAGACATTTGCAGTCTTTTGCAGTCATTTGGGTATTTTCGGATTCATAGTTGCTTGTGAAGTAGACATTGCAGGCAGATTAAGAGGTTTAGCCCAAAAATTTGGGGCTTTCTGCTGAAATTGCAAAATTTGGGGCTTTCTGTGCTTCTGTCCCTTTTTGGTTGCAATTTCAAGCTCGAAATTTGGGGCTTTCACTTTTGCAGTACAATTTCTTGCAGAAATTTGGGGATTTTGTGATTACACTGCAATTTCGCAGTGAAATTTGGGGCTTTTGCAGTTTGCTGATCAATTTGCCCCATTCTGGTTGCAATTTCGGGCCTATTTTGGGGTTTTGTGTTGGGAGAGCAATTTTGAAGATTTCAGTTCATACTGCTTTTCTTGAAGTGTTTTGCAGCACTTTTGGCAGATTCTGGAGAGTTTTTGATGCTTGGACAGATTTCTGACAGTGTAAGTGCAGAAATCTGAGTTGCATTCACAGCCAATGCTTGGCTGTGTTTTTTGGGAGTTGTGCATTTCATTCCCAGTAAGGGAATTCAGTTTTGTATCTGCTAAAATCTCTTTCTCAGATATGGCCCAGCAAAATCAGAATGATTTCTAGTTCGGTGGTCTTTCACAGGAAGACAAGTTGGATGGTACCAACTACTCCCTCTGGAGTTTTATGGTACGCAATATTCTGATTTCTCGCAATTTATGGGATAATGTGAATGGGGGTGAGATCCGACCAGCAGGTATAGCACCTAATACCCCTCCCCAGCAAGGAGGTGGAAGAGGTCGTGCATAGGGTGCAGCTGCAGGACAAGTTGTTGGTGCAGCTATATGTGTTTTGTCCGAGCATGGAAAACCGGATTGCGAGCAAGGGCAATACAGCTTTGATTGTCACAAAAAAGTGTGGTAGGAGCGGGTTGCTGAAAACCACAATCAAGAAGAAGGCGCCGAAGCCACACAGCCTCACAGGTGGCACTACACATAGCCCGATACTCAGCCTCGGTGGAAGATAGGGCGACCGTGGGTTGGCGTTTACTAGACCAGGAGATAGCTGCAGAGCCAGAGGAGAAAACATAGCCCATGGTAGAGCGGCGAGAATCGGGGTCGCCAGCCCAATCAGAGTCACTCCAACCTCGGAGAGTGAGCGGGGAAGGAGAGGAACCACCGGCAGTATATAGGAGCCCGAAAGTAGAGGTCCCCTGAAGATAGCGGAGGAGACGTCGAGCTGCCTACCAATGAGAAAGCGAAGGGGTTTGCATGAAGGTACTGAGGGTGCCGACAGAGAAGCCGAGATCCAGTCGAGTGTTAAGTAGCCAGAGAAGAGATCCAACAAGCTGGCGGTAGAGGGAGGCATCAGGATAAGCAGTGGACCCAGAAGCAGAGAGTTTAGAGTTGGGATCCATGGAAGAAGTGATGGGCCGACAGTCAGCCATGTGGAAAGTTTCGAGGAGCTCGTGAACATAGCGTTGCTGAGAGACAAAATACCCCCTCTTAGTCTGCCAAATCTCAAGACCCAAGAAAAAATGGAGAAGGCCCATATCCGTCATCTCAAATTCAGTTTGAAGAGCAACTTTAATGGCAAGGATATGATTGGTATGACTCCCAGTAAGGATTAGATCATCCACATAAAGAATGATGAAGGTATGAAGCTGTCCTTCATGAAAAAGATAAAGATTGGGATCAGCCAGAGAGCGATGAAGTCCTTGGCGGCAGAAGAAGGTATCGATACGCTGATTCCAGGCCCTAGGAGGTTGCTTGAGACCGTAGAGGGCCTTGTGAAGGCGACAGACCATGAAAGGAGAACGAGAATTATTGAAGTCGGGTGGCTGATCCACATATACCTCTTCATGAAGATCACCATTCAAAAATGCAGATTTGACGTCCATTTGAAAGATGGGCCACTGATGGTGGGCTGCAAGAGCAAGGATCGTTCGGATGGTGCTCATCCGGGCGGTAGGTGCAAAGGTCTCCCCATAGTCGATGCCGGGTCGTTGGGCATAGCCTTTAGCCACCAGCCGAGCTTTATACTTGTCGACAGAACCATCAGAGGCGTATTTTGTTTTGAATATCCACCGGACACCAATTACGGAACGGTGTGAGGGACGAGGAACAAGGTCCCAGGTGTGGTTCCGAAGAAGAGCATGAATTTCGGCTTCCATAGCCTGTTTCCAATGAGGCTGAGCCAGAGCCTGAGGAACGGTAGTGGGCTCACGAGTGGCGAGGATGCGAGACATAAGGGCGTAATTGACATGGAGGGGATCAGAAGAGGACGGTGGGGGATGGCGATGAGAGCGACGAGGCCCATCATCAGGGTGTGGTTCGGAGTAGGGATCCTCAAGACCGGAGGAGCGGAGAGTATCAATGAGCCATCGCGGAACACGTACCGAGCGGGGTTCCAAAGGAGGAGCAGATGAGGGTGGAGCCGGAGAAGGAGGCGGAGGAGAGAGAATAGGAGGTGATGTAACGGGGGACGAGGCAGGTGGAGGGAGAGAGGGCTCCGGGGCATCGGACGGATCTCCAAGAACAGGAGGAGAGTCGGAGGATGGTGGAAGAACTTGCTCGTCGAAAAGGACATCCCTGCTCACGGAGATAATGCGGCGGCGAGGATCATAGAGGCGATATCCAGTGGAGACGGAGTTGTAGCCTACGAACAAGAGCTTGTGGGACTTAGGATCAAGCTTTCCACGATCAGATTTAGGAATATGAACATAAGCATCACAGCCAAATACCCGAAAATGGGAAACATCGGGCTTAGATCCATAGTAAGCCTGATAAGGGGTCATGCCTGGGACTGCTGATGTCGGAGAGCGGTTAAGAGTATGGATGGCGGTCATCATGGCCTCGGCCCAGAGAGACTGAGGGAGTTGACTGTGAGTTAGCATGGTCCGAGCCATTTCAACGCCGGTACGATGTTTACGTTCAACCACGCCATTATCAGAAGGGGTACCTGTGTTGGCAAATTCCCGTTTGACACCATGACTACTCAAGAACCGATCAAACTCGAGAGAGGTTGACTCACCACCTTTATCAGCACGAAGAATTTTGAGGGAGTGATTGGATTCTTTTTCCACCATGGCTAGCCAGGTCTGGAAACGATTGAAAGCGAGATCCTTGTGGGAAAGAAAATAGATCCAAGAATAGCGACTGAAGTCATCAACAAGGAGCATGTAGTACGAGGCTCCCCTTAGTGACATAATCTGCATAGGGCCACATAGGTCGAGGTGAACAAGACCAAGCGGAACGGTGGCACGGCGAGAGGCATGATGGGCGAACGGCTCGCGATGTTGTTTGCCCAATATACAAGAGGGACAGAGACCTTGGCGAGTGCCGACGTTAGGGAGGCCGAGGACAAGCTGATCACGGAAAGCACGATGGAGAGCATCAATGTGTAGATGACCAAACCGATAATGCCAAAGGTCGCCAAGAGAGGTTCCTGTAAGGGAGGGAAGGGCGACAAGCTTGTAGATACCATTAGTAGAATGGCCGGTCCAAACCGGCTGTCCGGTAGCACGATCGCGGATGGTAACAGAGGCCGCTTCAAACTCAACTTTCATATTGTTTTGACAAATTTGATGAACCGAAAGGAGATGAAAGCCGAGAGACGGAACATAAAGAACACGAGAAGAGTGTTTACCCCCTTTGCCATCAGGAATAATATCAAGAGAGCCCTCTGAATGAACAGGAATAGAGTGCTTATCGCCGATGCAGACACGACCAGAATGAGGGGTGAGATCCTGGAGCAGCGAGGAGGAGGGGGTCATATGCCGAGAGGCCCCACTATCAACAATCCATTCACGAGCATCGGAGCTATGGAGAGCCAATGACTCTACTGCAGGAAGGGGTACCGAATTCAAGAGCTCAAGGTGAACAAATGCAGGAGTGGGGGTAAGGGAGGCATCAGCCGCAGCGGCCAGGGGTGCGTCAGCTCGTTTGTGTTTGCGGTAGGGACAATTGCGCCAATAATGGCCAGGAGTGCCACAGTGATTGCAATTACCTTTGGGAGCAGGACGGTCACTGGAGGGATATGAAGGAGATGAGTTATTGGCAGAGGACGGGGCATTCTTGGATCGAGATTTGGGACGGTGGGCCACAAGAGCCTCAGAAGAACCATCAGAGGTTTTAATGAACTGTTCCTCCTGATCCATCATCATGGGGACAAGTTCCTCCCAAGTGATGGTGCTGAGGCGGCCAGAGGTAATAAGAGAAGAATAGAATGCTGCATATCGACTGTCAGTAATAACATGAGATAAGAGAGTAATAGCCATATCTTCGGAGGAGATAGCCTTGCCTGCATGGAGGATGTCCTGATGCATGCTCTGCATTTTGTTGATGTGGTCCCTTATGGAAGGGGAAGTAGCCGGATCGAGGCGACGAAGCTGAACTTCCAAGGAAATACGTTTCATGGGAGTGACGCGAAGATACATGCCATCAAGAAATTCCCAAATAGCACGTGCAGAAGTAAGGTGCTTGATATGATTGAGAACCCCTGGTTGACAATTGAGAAAGATGAACGAGCGTACACAAGCATTCAATTTATCCCAGATAAGAGAAGCATGTGGCTCCTCCTCAGGTGATGGACGAGGGATCCCAGGATCAACAAACTCAGCAAGATCATAAGATTCCAATACAGACGCCATCTGAATTTTCCAAAGAGAATAGTTGGTCCCATCTAACTGCCGAGCATCTGGAAATGTAGGAAGAGTGGGAATACGTAAGGGCTTGTCAGACTCTTGAAAGAAACTGGACATAGGGGGAACGCGAAGATCCGGAGTAGAATCCTTTGTTTCATCAGCCATAACTGAAACCAGGGAGTGGACAGCAACCAGGGGCTGAAGAGAACGGGGCTGGTGAAAAGATCAAGGTCTAGAACAGGGCTGCCGATAGGCAGCAAAAAAAATATATATAGGGGGGAAGAAGAGAGCTCTGTAGTCAGTGGGAAAGAGAGTTGCTGACGAGGACAAGCTTCTTCAACTTCATCAATATAGGAGTTCCAAGATCAGAGAGTATTCTGGTGCTCTGATACCATATTAAAAATGGCAGCGGAAGATGCAAACAAACTGAAATTATAGAACCACACAGAGAACACTAGAGATAACAAAATGTGCCACAACTGATCTGCTGTAACTCAGCCCCTAAACCAGGGCAGTAATTGAAATACAAAATATCTTGAATAAGATAAGAAAACAGGAGCTGCAGGAGAGGCTGAACTGAAGCAGAGGAAAGGGAGCACAAGGAGGCTGCAGAAGAGGCTAAGCTGAAACAGCAGAAGGGGGGCACAAGAAGGCTGCAGCCTGAGAGCACGGAGGCAGGAGAAGCCTGAAGCGAAGAGGCAGGGGCCTGGGAGCGAAGAGGCTAGAGGAGCTTGAACCGAGGAGGCAAGAGCCTAGAAAAGAGGAGGCTGAAGGAGCCTGGGTGAAGAGGCAGGAACCTTGGAACAAAGGGAACTGTAGAGGCTTGGAGCGAGGAGGCAGGAGCCCTGAAGAGGGAAGATCTGCTGCGGGAGTGTGGGCAGCCAACTGAGCAGCTGAGAGGAGGCTCTGAGGGGATGGTCAGGAGTAGGCTGTGTACATGGGCCTTGAGGAGCTGCAGGGAGAAGTGAGGGATGTGAAGGGAGGGAGTCCCTTTTATAGGGAAGGCCAGGGGGGAGTCGGCCAGATGGCCTAGACCGACCAGCCTGGTCGGTCAGCCAACTGGGCCGACCAGCTGGTCGGCCAAAGCCTGGCTGGTCGGCCAGCCTACCCCCTCTGGCCCCCCTTGCTGCGTGGGAGCTGGTCGGCCAGCCACCCCTGGAGATGCCTAGTCTCAACAATGCTTGCTGGGAGGGAGATCTACTAATTCCCATGTGTCATTTTTAGCAATGGAATGTAACTCAGCTCTCATTGCATCCATCCACTCTTTGCTGTCAAAAGCATCTTTATGGCATAGAGGCTCTTCATTGCAAGCTGTGGCAAGGAGTGCAAACTCAAGAAAGTGACCATGCTGTCTATTCCCTGATCTTGTCCGGGCAGCAAAAGGCTGATCTTGTTTGCTGTCCCTCAATGTATCAAGAAGCCATCTGGGAACTTGCCTTTGCTGTCTATTGACAGCTCTTTCTTCAATGATTGCATCATGAATAGTGGGATCATTTTGTGCCGGAAGAGAAACCTGCAAATCAGCATGAGGTAGTGGCTGATTATTGCTTGGTGAAGGGCCTACAGGAGGCTCATGTTGCTGGTCAAAGTCCTCTTCTGAGGATGGCAGAGGTAACCAAGATTCAAAGGCATCAAACATGTCAACATCTGGCTTAGCTTTGCAGTCCACAAGAGGAGAAGCTGAATGTTCAGCAAAGATTACATCTCTACTGACAATAATCTTCCCAGTATTTGGTTGGTATAACCGATACCCTCTGCTCTCCTGGCTGTAACCAATAAATATGCATTTGATTGCCTTGTCAGCAAGCTTATGTCTCAGCTGAGATGGTACATGAACATATGCAAGAGACCCAAAAACTCTCATGTGTGAAAGTGAAGGCTTCCTGCCTTTCCATGCTTCATAAGGTGTAACAGTCTTCAATGCCCGTGTAGGTGATCTATTCAGCACATAGTTTGCACACATTACTGCATCAAGCCAAAATTTATTGGGCAAAGACTTGGCCTTAAGCATGTGTGTGGCCATCTCCATTGTGGACCTACTTTTCCTTTCAGAAACAGGATTCTGCTGAGGAGTGTAAGGAGTAGTACATGAGTGAATAATGCCCCGTGAAGACAGAAATGCATCAAACTGCTTAGACATATACTCTCCCCCCCTATCTGTGTTGAGGGTGACAAGCTTGCATTCTGATTCATTCTCAACCATATTCAGCCACATTTGAAAGCATAAGAAAACTTCAGATTTGGCTTTTAAAGGATATACCCAGCAATATCTTGTGAAATTATCAATGAGAGTCATAAAATATTTGTATCCCGCAATGGCATTTATCCTCATGGGGCCACAGACATCACTGTGTACTAGCTGCAATTTCCTTTGTGAGAGTTTTGGATAATTCTTTTGAAAAGGAAACCGATGCATCTTACCCAAAAGACAACCCTCACACACGTTTGGAAACGGTGTGAGTTTGAGGTACATCATTTGCCATCTGTTGTGAATGTAGCTTTGCAAGAGCTCTATAATTGAGATGACCCATTCTCTCATGCCCAAGATGAGTTTCAGCAAGCTGTGAATCTGAAATAGCAAATGCTTCAATAGAAAGTGCAGCTGAGTGATGATCAAGGTGATAAAGCCCTTTTTGCAAAGTGCCAGTGAGAACTATGGCATTGTCATCACGAAGATCATAAACTAGGCATTTGTAGCCATAAAAAATAACTCTGAAACCTGAAGTGGCAATTGCTGAAATTGAAATCAAGTTGACTTCAATTCCAGGCACAAAAAGAACATTTGTCAGAGTAACAGGATGGCTTGAAATGGATGTGAGCTGTACATCTCCAATTTCTTTTACAGCATATGAAGCATTATTAGCACATATGACAGTCCCCCCTCGAGGTGCATCAGCTAAAGAATGAAACAACTGTTTGCAAGATGTGACATGCTTGGAAGCACCACTATCAAAGTACCAGGACTGAGCATCATTAGCAATAAAGAATGCTTCAGCTTTGGAGGGATCAAATGAGCAATGGACAGCCCATGCCCAATCATCCTGAAGAGCATGTGCATGTGAAGCATCTTCCGGCTCATGGGATTCAATAGCATGAGAGGCATCAACTGTCAATCCTGCTTTCTTTTTCTCCGAAGCAATGCACTTCTTGCATTCTGAAATGTCATGTCTAGGCTTGCGACAATAGTTGCATCTTTTCTTCTTTGACTTATATGCTGTATTTTTAGATGCATGGGAGGAATTGCAGCTGCTATGCGCAGATTTTGGCTTGCCCATAGGCTTGGAAGCCTTGCCTCTTCTTGTCTGCTTTGAAGCAAATGCATGATTAGGAATAATGGCTTGTCTATTAGCTCTACTTTGCTTTTCCTACAAAAGTAAAGTAACTAGCTGATCAAAAGAATAGTGGTTTGGATTACCCATGGCCACTAATCGAAGGGTTGTAGCAAACCCATTGCAAATTGCTCCTCAGATCTTGTCAATTCATCTTCTTTGAATAAGTGATAAAACGTGGAGCAAATTAATCATATGCAAGCACAACGAAGGGCAACCTTCGCTTCAAGTGCATGCAACGTGATTACAAACTACCCAAAAAAATTTGCCCTACAATTGAATTACATTATGTAACGTTTTTCGTCCACAATTCTGTCATCCTAATTCAAGGTTCACAATGATTTTATATTGTTGATTTTTGTAACAAGAAAAGATATAAATACAATATATAAAATCTGAAAGTGTCATATGTATTGCAATTGATCATAAAATGATATACATTCTTATCATCTTAATCAAGTTGACAATTCCATAAATTTTGCAATGAAGGCTTTGATACCAATATTAAATCCCTACGCATGTCAACCACTCCCAGCAGATACCTACCTTAGAGTCCACTCATAGGTACACAATGAAAGGATCAGGCGTGTTGCTCACCTATTAGCCATAGACCTAAAGTGCGCTTACTTTACTAGAACTACATGCATAAGGTGACCCCCCTCTTGAAAGAAGGCAAATGTCCTCGATTGCCTGCAAACCAAACAAAAAGAAATAATAGCAATGGAAAAATCAAAAGCAAGTGAAATAACCAAAGCTAAAATAGAAAAATAACCAAATAACCAAATCTAAAAGACAACCAACAATGGCGCGAACAGATGAGCCAAGTCTGAAATGGGATCGACCCAACAGACCAACCAAACATGAAAGGACAGTATACCAATGCTGCCAAGAGGTCAACCAACAATGAATATGTATCTGTAGAGCCAGGGTAATAAATACAAAATACATTGCACATAAGATGCATCATAACCAAGTGACTACTAGAGGCTCTCACGGCGAAGATGCTGTCAGCAACCAGTACCTCGGGTGAAACAAAATGCAACACCAAGTGTCCTCTAATTGCCACGCAAAGTGGGCTCCAATTGGAAAGCTTCAAGGTAAAGTTGTAACACCTAAGGAGTATTGCTAACTCATCCTCATTCAACCACTTCGCATGCAACGATGAATAATTATAAAATTTCACCAAGTAGCGTCGTGCAACTTTATGTCTTACCTTCCTTTCCCTATGTGCTAGAATCTGCTTGGGTACAAGGATCTCATCCATGTCTTCCACCTCTGGCTGCATCTCCCAAGGCAGATCCGTAGGCACATCACCTTAAAAAGGCTCAAGGAGACTCACATGAAAAGCATTGTGAATCCTCCAATGGTCAAGCGAAATGCTACATCATTAATCGGCTCAGTTACCTTGAAAGACCCATAGTACCTCATACTCAGCTTAGGGACTAGCCGAGTAAGACCTCGTGTACTTTTTAGCCTTGCTTTCTGAAGACGTAGCAAGACATAATCACCTTGCTTGATGACAACGTCACGCTTGTGCTTGTCTGCTGTCTTTTTCTGCTTCTCTTGTGACTTCTGCAATGCTTGTTTCACGCTCTTATAAGTTATGTCCAAGCTCTCCACATACTTATCAGCATCCATCAGGTATGGGCAAAGGACGTAACAATCCAGGAGTCTTCTTGCGATCATACTTCACCTTTTGACAGGTTATGCATGTGCGGACATACTCCTCAACATCCGATGCAGCCAATAAAAGAAATGCTTTACTGCCTTGACTGTGGCATCAATACCACGATGTCCTGCATATGGTGGATCATGACATTCACTCATAACTTTCTGCCTTAGCTGCTTAGTTACACACAGCCTGCCATGCATCATCATAAACCCATCCTTAAGCACATAATGCTCTTGCCTCTGTCCATTATTAAGCTGGTCATATATCAGCAAATTGCTCATCTTCCGCATAGTAATCCCTCATAGTAATCTTGCCTCTGTCCAAAAACGTTTCGAAACGTAGAAACGTGAAACGTTACTCAGCTGGCTGTAAAATGCGACTCTCATAAGCTACAGGATGCCATCTTGTATGAGGACAGCTCGAATACCATTTTTACCAGCATTCGCATGCACATGAAAAGATTTCCTCAAGTCAGGCAAAATCAGCACTGGATCAGTTGTAAGCTTGCGCTTCAGCTCCTCAAAAGAGTCATGGAGACTTGTGTCCATTGGAAAGGTCTTTCCTTTTTGGAAAGTGCATGCATAGGGGCTGCAATTTCTGCCGCTGATTTATACCAATCCTCAAGCACAAGGTCAAGGCAATGACAAGAGCACGGCGATGCCCAAATGGTTGGATATTTTTTATTTATAAAAATTTCAGCTTTCCTACAGTTTCTTGCATTGTCAGTGATAATCCGAATAACATTATGCTCCCCAACATCCAGAATTACAGCCTTTTATTGTTCAGCAATGTATTCATCTGTCTTGACATTACCACTCGTGTCAATGGATTGACAAAAAGCCTCTCCCTTAAATGTCACAGCCATGATATTGATTAGAGGCCTCTTGGTGGCATTTTTCTTTCCATCCATCACTAACAATGGTACATCCTGTTCTCTCAATACCATCATATACTACTTGCTCCATCTCTAGTTTCATCCTCTCATAGTATGCATCCAAGTAGTTGTTGCGGATAGCATTTTAACTTGGCAACGTAAAGCTTGGACCTGCCCTTGCTACAAATGCCATGGCTCTTTTCCAATGCGGATTTCGAACCATGCTTAGTGGGTAACGGGTGCGACAAATAGCCTCAAAAACATCTTGTTGCACTTTCTCTATATGTTGCTGTTTAAATGACTCTTCCAAATATCTTTGTTGTGGACGTGCACACGATTGCGAACGAGACACATTGCTGCTTTGTCCACTCTCCATATACTTCATAGAGCAGCTTGCCGTCTATGTCAAAGCGAGGCTACACCACTACTTTGAGGTGACACATCTACAGATTGACTAGCTTGACGTGTGAGTATATCATCAGGCATAGATTCACGAGGCTGGGATTGGTGACATGTGACTATATCATCTACTTGGTTGTCTGTACTTTTAGACATTTGTCCGCCTAGAGTGGCTATAACTCTCTCAACTCCTGGTCCCTTGCATTTTCCAATTTGTTTGTTGCTATCACCCTAGAAGTGCTTTTGCGTTCTTGTGCCGGAGCCTGAGTACTCCTTATGACAAAAGTTGCATTTCCACTTCTTATTAGGCAACAACGTAATCATGAGACTTTGTTGGGTTTCTTCCTCGTTTTTCTAGAGCCATGCTTGCAATGAAGATTGTAAGAGAAAGATACAAAAATCTATATAAGTATTACTTACATTCACATTAATTTTCATGTTCAGGATAATACCAAATCATTTAGGTTCTAGGACACATAACAATATTTGGAATCGTTTACAGTTCTATGTGCAAAATCAATGTGGCTATTTGGGACACTAACTTAGAATACTCCATGCAAGCTTGCTAGACCTCATATATCAATAAATATTTTAGTAGTTAGATGTCATGACTCTTAGATTCCTTACACATGCAAAAGGTGAAATCAATCAAGAGCTTTATTAAAATTCTAATCCCTACAACTCTCTCTCTCTCTCTCTCGTAAGGTGGTTTATTGGTTGGACTACTACCAGGTATGATGTCAATCCCATGGTCCTCTGGCCTTTCTGATGGAAGCTCACTAGGCAACTCATTAGAAAAGCAATCTGAAAATTCAGTTAGAAAAACAGTCCTTTGCTTTTCCGAATGGGAAACAATATGCTCTTCATTTATAGGGGGTATCTCTCTAGCAAAAACCATGTATGCAGAAATATGGCTTTTCATTACAGAATTAATGGCAGAAGCCGTTACAACTGGGACAGACTCCCCTTTTCAATTACATGGGTCTTCCCCTTATGTGAAACTGTAATTTTTCTCTTCTTGGCTTCTATCACCGCATCCCAGCGATGCATCCATGGCATACCCAACAAAACGTCACAACGTGCAAGGGGCATAATATAAAAGTCTTTGCTGTCCACGAAAGACTGAATATGCAAGCGCAACTTCCCTATGATAGGTGTGATAGGAGTGGTGAACTCCGGGCTAGCCATACCGGCTCGAATGCCCAATCTCGCTACCATCTCAGCAGAAATAAAGTTGGCCTTTGCACCTGGATCAAAGAAAATAAGGCTGTTTGATCCCGAACCTTACCCCAAGCTTTGCATAACTCAGTTTCCTCACCCTGGGGCTGTTCATTGATCACATTGGAGACATTAGTCTTCGTGCAGTAGTCTCTCAACTCCTTAGGTATCCGGCAATAATATTTCTCAACTTGCTCAGCGAAAGGAACAATCCGGTAGGAGTTAATAGGCAAAAACTTGCAATGGAACCACTGAAACCAGCCTTAACAACGTAAAGGATGGTAGGATCCACTGAATTACAGCATACACAGTAAATTGACAAATAATTATGCACCACAGATTAAATCACAAGGGAGCTAAAGCGCTCCTGGTTAGATACAAGGACACCGATGGCCCCAAACGTTGATGCCCCTTGCAGTATTTATTTAACATTCATTTGAAGCCAAGCGGCTGATTACAAAGGTCTCTGGGAAGCCACATGCAAACCAATGCCCGCAGACTCCCCATCCAACCCACCCTATAATTCCTTGCTCAAATCCAAATGGTGAAATGGCATCGAATTACTAGACAACCCTGTGTCCTCAGACAACCAAAGCATGCAACAGAGACCCCAAAAGCATCCATTTTCTATGCCACACCTGCAATTGCACAACCAAGTGCCCAACCAGCCAGACACGGCTGTACAACTGCAAGACAACTCCCACACAGCTAGATTCTGGTGCAATCAAACCAAATCGCTATCCCAAAACAGGTCGAAATCAACCTGGAGCCTCCCTAGCTGCAAACCACTGCATAAATCCACCTTCCCCATGAAGGATCAATTTCAAACGCAATAACCAGCCAACAACAAGTCCAAGAATGGCAAAAGCAAGCAAAGAGAAGCCTTTCTTTGCCAAGAATCCTCTTTGGGGCTGTTTCTGGCCTTCTTGATCCAAAAGAAGTCCTCTGTGCTAAAAATAGCAATTTTTAATTGCACCACTCTTTTGGCCCTCTATTGCACACTTTGGCCCTAGGAATTAATTGCCTAGTAACAGGGTGCACATTCACAATTCCCAAGGGCCCACTAGGGAACTTAAATTCCCTAAGTCCCGCACACATGGCCGGACCCTCGCGTCGGAGAGACTCAAGGTAGTCCCGCGCAAATTACGGGAGTCGCAAATCAAAAGTCCCATAATTTCACGTTCTCGTGACAATCACCCACCTAGCTAGAGTAGCCAAGAGGAAGCCATGGCATTTGATATTAGCACGATACATTGTGTGAGTGGCATGCTGAATTCTAACTTAGCAAGCTATCATTGAGGAATCCAACACCAAAATGAGAGAGAGCCAAATAATTGAAGGTCAAGCTAGTTATTTAGAAAGAAAATCTGTTTTCAAATGCAATGTTACATCGCTAGCAAACCACGGGTTGTCAGTAGCTAGCCATAGGGTTAGGGAAGACCCTAGAGGGTGATGTTAGTAGCCTAGGGTGGAAGGCCCTAGAAAAATCATATCTCTTTCGGACCCTCTTACCACTCTTCTATGTTGACAACAGCATGTAACAATTTTTGGCAAGGTTTATTGCGAAATCCTCATCTCTCTCTCTCTCTCTCTCTCTCTCTCTCTCTCTCTTTGCTGGGCATGAGGGAATATGATGAGGAAGGAGAATATGATGACCTCCTTCAAAACGCTTTACACAAAGATCGAGCTGGAAGACCTGAAGTTTGGAATCAAAAAGCTAGTGGCTGATGTTTTCAAGTTGAGATTTGACAAAGATAGATGCAAATTACTAAAAGTTGAGAAAACAGCTTTATGCTTTGACTTTTTGTGGCTAAATAATAAGCTCATGACATCGGTTCTAAAAAGAAAAGTTACACAAAGGTAGTAAGTGTTGAAGATGTTTACTCTTGGATAGATTTTCTTTTAGATAATCTTTACATCACAATAGATGATTCTTTGTTTCAACAAATTATAGGAATCCCCATGGGCACTAATTGTGTCGTCTTTTTAGCAAACTTTTATCTTTTCACTTATAAATTTGAGTTTATGCAATGTCTTATTTCTATCAATACTTGCCCTATCATTTTACATAAGCTTAGCCAAGTTAGGTGTTTTATAGATGATTTATTTGTACCAGATGTTCTCGACTTTCAAGACTTTACGTACAAAGACGCTTGTGCATTTGGAGAAGGAATCTATCCTTGTGACTCTTGTGAACTTTAAGAGGGGATTCTTGTGTTTTCTTAGATCTTCGACTTTCGCAATCTACGATAGGAGTAGAGGTTGATATATACGATAAACGTGAACAACCTGAATATAGTGGCTTACACATTATAAAAATGCCTCACATTGACTCAAACATTTCTGATTTGGCAAAATATGGAGGCATTTCTTTCCAATTCCATAGATTTTATCGCCTTTGTACAACTAAGGAGTCTTTTATCTCAACGTAGTAATTTGATCACTTTACTATTACACAAGAGGTATGATCCAAGGAAAATAATGGAAAAAGTACATTGATCACTTTACTATTACACAAGAGGTATAATCCAAGGAAAATAATGAAAAAAGTACGCACAATCTTAGATATGCAGTCTTTTGTCTATGGTGTATTGGCCTTAGGTATGTTTAGAATGATTGAACATAATTTGAAAACAAAAAGCGGGGAGCTGAATAGCCCGTTTTTCTTTTAGTTTTAAAAGAGAGTTTGATTGAGTATGCTTGTGCTTTCTAAGTTAGGATTGTAATTTTGCCTCTTTGTAGGAAGCGATACACAAGTGTAAAGGGTCCATTTAGCTTTTTATGTTTTAAATGAGAGAGAGAGAGAGAGAGAGAGAGAGAGAGATAATTAAAGTCTTCGGAAGACCGATGGGTCTATGAGACTGTGAAAATCCTGGTACAAATGAGCTGTGGTAGTGGAGCTACTAAACGAGCATCCACACCAATGCAAAATGCAAAATGCAAAAATACTAAGTCCTAAGTACAACATAGTCATGTGAATGGACGACTATAAATCAATCTCAGCATCATCATCAACATCCTCATCATTGTCAGCAGCAGGACTTCAGAGAGTTAATTCTAGTTTTTTGGAAGATTTTGTTTCTTGACTTGCTTGTTTATTTTTGCTTAGTCACCTTCTTCCTTTCTTCTTTATTTCTTGTTTTCTTTCTCTTTTGTTTATTTGACATATTTTAGTAAGCATTGGGTTTGCCCAAGAGACTCTGCGGGTCTTTAGCATCATCATTAACATCCTCATCATCATTAGCAACAGGACTTCAGAGAGTTAATTCCAGTTTTTTGGAAGATTTTGTCTCTTGACTTGCTTGTTTATTTTTGCTTAGTCACCTTCTTCCTTTCTTCTTTATTTCTTGTTTTCTTTCTTTTTTGTTTATTTGACTTATTTTAGTAAGCACTGGGTTTGCCCAGGAGACTCCGCGGGTCTTTAGAAACCCAGTATAGCTACTTATGCTTGGGCACTGATGATGGCATAAGTGTTGCTTTGCTTGCTAAGTATGTCTTCCTTTTGTTTTTCAAAAAAAATTTGTTACCTCTTTTTCCTTCTCTTTCGTTTTCTCTTTTACTTTCTATGTAGATTTTTGGTCTTTAGAACAACGATTGGACTTATTCTAGTCTTACAAGGGTATATTTCTAAAGGGGCCCTTTCATTTTGTTACAAATCACTCAGTTTTTGGAAAGATTTGGGTGATCCCTCACCCCTATTTAAGGTCTATGGGTCGTTCAACTCTCATACTTAAGTCCAAGATCATTTCCAGCTTGTGTAATGCCCCATAACCTCCCAGTTTTTTGCTGTTTTCAGTAATTTCCCCGGATCCCAGATATCTCTAAAGGATTTTAGGCTCTTCCTTTACAACCTAGAAAACCACCCTTGGGTGTCTTCCAAGCAAGGCAACATTCTCCCAAAAGGCACATCCCGATAACCAAAGTGATCTAGCTAGTGAGGCATCCCCGTATAGGGATCTAAGACCAACCTAGTAGCAACCATTGACTTTACTTTTCCAGATTTGTGCCAGTCTAGACAAGACGTCCTATTGAGGGATATAGATGGGTATATCAGACAAAATCACATCTTGCCACGACTCACAAAACCTTTGGGAGCATTTCTACAAATAAGGGATCTAGTTATTAACACTCACGGCTAACCACAGTGTTGCAGCGCTAGGTGGATTGCATCCGTGCCTCCAACATAGTCTACTTTGCAGGGCTTTGCAATCTGCTACTGCAGATGGCATACATGCAAGGAACACTTGTACCACTCACTATGGAGTCCTTCCTCATCCTGGCACAAGGGCATGCACAGAAGTCTGTGGCGATTGAGCTTCTGGCAGAGATACTTTGGAGCTGATACCAGTCTGCTTGAGGTATGCCATTGCAGTGGATGGCAGTGCATGCACAATGTGTTTGGCCTTGGGTCTCTTGCAATTCCTGGGATGATGCCCAATCTGTAAGTATGGAAGTTCTCCCAACAGATGTGATTTGGAAATCGGGTTCTCACAATGGCCTTGGCCTTGGGTCTCTTACAATTGCTGACATGCTTTTGGCTAAGATCGTTCTCCTTGTGTGCTATTATTGTATGTCATCAGGGAACTTTTGATGCACAAATCCACATGCTTATTGGATTCATCAGATTGCCTCGATCAAAGATGGGCTGACAGTACTTTTAAGTTGGGTTGCAGTGATGTAGTTATTAAATGTGGTTCTTTTCTTGTCTACCATCTGCTTGGGTTTTTGTGGTTTAAGTTTATTGCAGCGGATCCCTATGGATGATCTGCTATTTGGTGAGATCCCTATGACAGACATGCTCTTTTAGTTTACTGTATTTTCTTTCTGGGGTTTGAGGTTGTTGACTTTGTGGTTGAGTAGCAGATGGGATTTGGTCTTTTTTTTTTTTCCATGGTCTGTAGAGATGCTGGTTAGAGTCATTACAGGAGATTTCTGTTGTAAGATTATGACTGGAGGTGTGGCAAATTGACGTAGTTGGGCTATAGTGTAAAGCATAAAAAAGCTTGCTTGCTCAGGTTTGGAGCAGAAAACCTGCATGTTTACAAAGGAGTAGATGAAGTCCTGGGTTCTCATAGGGGGCTGAATAAGTCTATGGAATATCAACTTGTAAGGACAGTAGATAAATAACATGTTATATGAAGTTTGATGAGAAATGCACTTTTCTTTTCAAATATCTCAGTTTTTGTGTTGTCAGGACTAAGCAGCTTATTTTTATGCAATATACGAACATGCCCATGCATTGCTCAAATATTATATGAAACATGCTGCATATTTTGGATCTGCTCCAGCCGATGCCATTTTCTAGTGCTCCAGCCATAGCTCTAGCATGGTTGTTTAATCTGTTGACATGTGGAGGTGGGCTAAAGTTTTGTTGCTAAATATTTTAATTTGCTCAGCGTGGTCTTTTTTGTAGAATGGAAGGATGGGTAAAAGTTTCAAGGGACTCCATTTTGTTTTCAAAGCCAGTCAAACTGAAAACAAAGAGGTGTCTACATATCCTGCATTCTGGAATCTCCAGTTTTTGTTTTGATTTCTGCTAATAAGCTGGTCACGTAGATGTCGTTGTTCGATTTTGTCCTTACCCATGGCTGTATCATGTACTTCACCTTTTGCAGTCAGACAGCATTATCGTTTCCATAACTGGAGCCACCGGTTTCATTGGACGGAAATTAGTCATGAGGCTGATATCAGGTTTGGAGCATTGGATCGGTTCTTATTCCACAATTAAGTCTATCAAGATGGATGTTTTAAAGATTTTATCTGCATCATAGTCTAAGAAGAGGAAGTTAATGATGACAAATTTGTAATTAATGCCAAATTAAGCGTGCTAATTTATGGGTGAGATTTTCTGCTCAATCATGTGTTTTTTAGCTTCCTGCTGCCATCTTTTGCATTAGCAGATGGTCACAAAGTGCGAGTTTTGACACGGTCGGCATCGAAAGCCCACTCTCTCTTTCCTGGTAAGCAGGTAAAAGAAGAACTTTCCTGTGTGCTGCTGTGCATTATGAATTCTATGCTTTCAAATTTCATGGTGGCATGCTTTGCTTGTAAATCTATACAAGGGATTATGTTCTCTGGCTGACCACCTCCCACATGAGTCACTTTTTGAGGAAAAAAGATAATGTCAGCCTGTTATTTCAGAGGAACTGAACCTATTATGTAAGAGCACAATGGGTGTGGGCAAGATGATATCAAACATGCAAAACTAATCAGTAGGCTGGAGTAAAATAAAAAAATGTATGCCTACATGATGCACTTTATATATGGTACCAATGCTGTATTTTCTTGAACAGCCTAAACTGTAGAATGCTGCAGTGTAGAGAAGGGGTAGGGACAGATTTGGAGAAAGGGCGATAGAGGAGCAGAAGGGAGAGAGAGAGAGGGGAAGAGGGAGAGGAAAGGGTAGGAGAGAGAGAACGAGGTAGGAAAGAGAGGGATTGATTGAGAGTGAGTAGGGAAGAGAGAGAGAGAGAGTGAGTGAGCGTAGGCAGGAAGGAGGAAGGGAGAGTAGATAGGATAAGATGTCACATAAAAAAGTACATAGTAGGGGGTGGATGGAGACTTATATAGTCCCTCCACATATTCCACCTAAAGGGCCTCTAACTTGGCCTCTTTTTCCCCTTCATTACAGCCATCCCTTCCCATAGAATTTTGCCCTCAAAATTTCATATGCGGGCTGTTAAATAGTGCAGCAAACAGCAAATAATAGTCAGCCCGGTAGGAGATAGGGGTTGTCCTGGACAATGCTCTCTGGCTGCCATGAGTTCTCATCCTCAGGGAGTCCCTGCCATTTGATAATCCCTGAAACCCATGATGCGCTCCGGAACATAGAGTATGTGGCCCTCCTCATCCATAGGTGGTAGCTCAGGAAGGACTTGGACATGCTGTCCGACATGTGGCTTCAGCAAGGACACATGGAAAACATTATGGATCCTGGAGGTCTTGGGTAGCTCCAACTCATACGCCACCTCGCCAACTTTGCGGATGATCGTGTAGGGACCATAATACCTGTGAGCAAGCTTCGTGTTGGTGTTACCTTTCAGCGAGGCACAATGGTTCTTATGGAGGCGTAAGTGCACATAATCCCCTACTTCAAAAGACAGATACCTCCTGTGTTCATCCGCAAATAAATTTTGCATCTCTGTCGCTGACAATCTCCCGAGGGAAACCATGATGCTTAAAAACATGCTCGATGAACTGCCAAGCAACTTGTGATGCTGAATGATGGGTCTTAGTGGGTATGAAATGGGCCTGCTTTGTCATTCTGTCAACCACCACAAAAATGCTATCCCATCCCTGCTCTGTGGAAGGCAACCCTGTGATGAAATCCATAGCAATGTGAGTCTATTTGCCTTCTAGGGCAAACATTCATTGACAAATTTAACTACACCCGCTACAAGCCATCCCAGATAAAGCTCTGTTTGACCTTTTCATATGTCTTAGTAATACCCGCATGTCCTGCCATAGGAGATGAGTGCATTTCTTGTAAGACCAGCAGTTGGTACTTTGAATCTGGCACCAAATATTCTGTCCTTGCACCGCAACAGCCCATTATACAGCTTAATTCTACCAAAGGGCTGAGAAGAGGACTGACCTCTCTCCTGGGGGTGTGGGCTGCCATATAAACCCAAGCCAACTCCAGGCATACTTGCTGGTGCGCTGAAAGGAGCACTAGCCGGATGCACACCAACGGGTCAGCCCAAAAGAGACGACTCAGCCTGCATAGATGCAGAAAGCTGAGAGCCAAAAGATGGCCTGACATCTTGCAAGAAGGTGCTCTGTGGCAGAGAAAATGCATCATCTATGTTCAGATAATCCCCAAGCTGGGGTACATGCAATGGTCCAGAAGACTGATGCTCATAGGCACGATGGGCATCTGCCATAAAACCCCTGCGTGGAGCAGACAAAACATCCTGACTGTCTGAATGGTCCCCTTGCTAGGGTGCGGACTGCTTACCCTTATCCTGCATAGCAATGGCAGATGTGATCTGCTGACCAATCTGGACAAGAGCCGTATCCTGCATAGCCATGGACTCCTAACCTAAACACTGCTAAGACACTTAGGACATTGACCTAAGGTAACCTAACTAGACCATTCAACCCTAGTTAGCACTAATCTAACGTAACCAACTAACTGAACCTAAACCAAATCAAACTAACTAAACCTAAACAAAGTAACTCAACCCATTAACTAGCTAGACCTAACTAACCTAACCTAACCAACCAACTAACCTAGCCTAACCCAACTTACCCTCGTCGACTAAACCTTAGGAAGCTAAGTTTTTTTTTTTTTTTTTGAAGTTGTGGTGGTGGGTAGGCGTAAGGTGACGGCGCGGCACGACGCGGCGAGGGTGACGGCGACGGGCCGATGGTGTGGTGTGGGCGGGGAGCAGGGATGCGAGCTGGTGATGTTCGGCATGGCAATGTGGCCGGGTTTATCAATAGTTGCAGTAATTACGACGGACAGAAGGCGGTGGATGGAGAAGGCGGGTCAGGCGTGGGTAGAGGAGGCGTGTGTGCGTGTAGGATGGAGAAGGCGGCGTCAGGTGTCGTGAGCAAACGGCTGGCAAGGCGTTGATCAAAATCGAGAGGTGCATGTATGCATCGCTCGCTGGGGTGATTTCTTGCAGGGTCGAACGTTGAGGAAGCTCGTGGTGTCTTGTAGCGTCACAGAAGCGTTCCTTCCCTTCAATTTGTATGTCGGCTGCTGGAGGCTTTGGAGATGACTTCAATTTGGCGATGGCAATCCTTCCTCCCCCAAGCAGAACATTGACTCATGGTCGCTTGGTAGATGTCACGCATTGGTCGCTAGCACTGGGTTGAGGCTACTGGCGTAGCGTCTAATGCTTGCAATCTGATGTTAGCATTGGCGTAGTAGCTGTTGGGAATTTCGTGAACATGGAAGTGGAAGCAAAGGTGCCAGAGTCGGAGCTTTGATATCAATGTAGAGAAGGGGTAGGGACAGATTTGGAGAAAGGGGGATAGAGGAGCAGAAGGGAGAGAGAGAGAGGGGAAGAGGGAGAGGAAAGGTAGGAGAGAGAGAATGAGGTAGGAAAGAGAGGGATAGATTGAGAGGGAGTAGAGAAGAGAGAGAGAGAGTGAGTGATCATAGGCAGGAAGGAGGAAGGGAGAGTAGATAGGATTAGATGTCACATCAAAAAGTACATAGTAGGGGGTGGATGGAGACTTATATAGTCCCTCCACATATTCCACTTAAAGGGCCTCTAACTTGGCCTCTTTTTCCTCTTCATTACATGCAGCTCCCTTGTTGGATTTATTGACATTTGGATCTTTGTCTTAAGTCCAGTTTAATCCTTGAACTTTTCTATATGGCAGCCTATGGCTTATGTGTAGAGGCATCTCTCCAGGCTTATATTGAGCTCCAGGCCTCTCATAGCTAGCTTACATCTTGTTACTTGCCACTTATTTATCTTCTATCCTTGTAAAAGTTCAGATTGCTGTGCATTTCATACTGATGTGCATCTCATAGAGCCAGGTAATCTCTTTACTGCATATCACAACTGCTCTTGGCTCTAGTTGATGACGTTTAGTACACAACTTGTTTGCTGATACAGTTATATAACTAGAACCTCTGCAAAATGCATCTTGGTCGAATTTCAAAACTACTACTACAATGGATGACTATAAAGACATAAGCTCTTGTTTCAGTATGTATTCATCACAACTCTCTTCAAATTTTTTTTTCCAAGCTTGCAAAAGTAAGAGTCACTGACATAAACTATCTGATGTGAGGGCTCTTCTCCATGTGCATTCATTTAATTGCTATCCACTCCCGATCTTTCGAATTTCAGTCTTCCATGCTCTAGCATGACATGGTTGTAGAGCTCTTCGTTTCGTTATGTAGCATATGCATACCGAGTTTCAGGGTATTTTTGGCTTTTTAAATTTAATCAAGGTATACCTGTCATTCTTTTGCATACTTTCATCGCCCCATCTTGCATTTTTGGTAATCTTCAGCAACAGGGTGCATATCATCTCACATTTCGTCACAACTAGGGTACAAAAAATGTCAAGGCATATGCTAGTTAGAAGTAGTCCATACTTTTGTAGCGGCTATATTTGAATGTAACATTTGTACTGCATCTGTAAGGTAATACATTCCAAGTACCACAATTTTCAACCTTTTATCATGGATTGCGTTTCCAAGTATCTTCTAATCTTCAAAGTGTATACTTCACACTGCAGAGTTAGAAGGTCAACATTTGCACTGCATCTGTGCAGTAGTAAATTTCAACTACCCCAATTTTCAATACATTGTGTTTCCAAGTATTCCGTAATCTTCAAAGTGTACAATTTACACTGCATATCTGGAAGGTTTGATAACAGAATTGTGTATTTTTAACCTGGTGTGATTTCCTTTCATACGTGGGTGATTAGAGAACATTTGTCTCAAATGTAGGGTGTAGTTGAAGGATAAGAAGTGCAGGACAGCAGGGGGTCATGTACCGAGTTGACATGTGTGATCCCTTTGTCAGAACAGAAACAGCAGTGGTTATAAAACACTTAAGGGGAAAGTCGAAAGAGGAGATCGAAGAGAGGGAGGCTAGATGCTGTATTCTCTAAGGATGGAAGTATGGTTTTTTCAGAGAGGATGATTTTTTGTTGCAGCAAAAGCTTATCCAGGTGTGGAGATAGCAGAGGAGTCAGATTGGGGCACTTTTATTCAGGGCTCCACAGCAGTGATTAATCTGGCAGGGACTCCTATTAGCACTCGCTGGTCTGCTGATGTTTGTACCTCCTTGAAATCGCCTTCCTTTTTTTATATTAGAGTGGCTTTCAAATCACTACCATCTAAATATTTTACCACGAAATTGTTTCCATGCATGAAAGTTTGAAGTTCTAATCCATAGTATTTTGCATTCTTAACTAAATATTACCTGTATGATGGTTAGTCTTTCTTTCAGCAGGTAAAAGCTGACATTTTGAGAAGCAGAGTACAAACTACAACAAAGGTGAGAAATCGTGAACATCATTTCATAATGCATGTCAGTGATACTCTTGATTCAATACTCTTTGACATTCAATGAATATCATGGCGATATTTGCAAGCACACATACTTTTTTTGATACTGAGTTACATTCGAGCTCCTGAGTTAGCTTTCCGGTTGTTAGGTGGTGGAAGCCATCAATTCTCTCCCTAAGGAGATGAAGCCTTCTGTTCTAGTTAGTGCAACGGCTGTAGGATTTTATGGTAAGTACACATTGAAATTACTTGCTAAGAGTTCCAGCACAATCTCTATGATAATGCTTTATAAGTCATTGGTCCAGCTTTGTTGGTAAAGATGTATTTATTCCCATGGCCATTCAAAATGCCTTGGGGCTTAAATGTTTGACACAGATTTGGGGCCTGTTTGAGAGTAGGTACAAGCGATAATCAAACTTTTGATGAATCCAGTCCTTCTGGGAAAGATTATCTGTCCAAGGTTATGCTCTCGATTCCAAGGATTATTGCCAATCCTAGTTTGCTGTAAATTATTTGCCAGCTTCTGATTCTTCATAATTGCTTTACTGTAATGGTTTACGATCAGGTGTGCAAAGAATGGGAATCGACTGCACAATCAGTGGATGATAGTGTAAGATTGGTGCTCATTCGTATTGGGATAGTTCTTGACAAAGATGGTGGTGCTCTCGGCAAGTTTAACTGGACCTTCTCTTTCATCTTCTTCAGTGCTGCTGTGTAATTTTGACTACAGCATACATATTATGATTCAATAGACTGTTTGATGTGGATGTTTTACTTGGTTCTTTCAGTCTTGCTTGCTTTAAGAATACAATTTGATAGGCCTACGTTAGTCCATGAATGGAATTGGGGGAAATAGTGACTTCTTTTGAATGCAAATAATGCACGATGGACAGCTCTCCCCATCAGATATAGCAGCAACCCGCTCAGATATTAGCGACTTTTATCACTTAGTTGCTCAGGTTAGGGGAGGTGAGATCCTCAGGCCAGAGATAGGTATCCCCAGCAGTTGGCTGTTCTTTAGAGGGAAGAGCAGAAGAGGCCTACAGATGTTTGGGTTCAGGAGCACCTTGTTGCAGCAAGGGCTCTGCAGCAGTCTTTGTTAGATTAGAGAGCGAAGTGTGCTTTCATGCGAGGGAGTCATTTTGGACTCAGACGGAAGGTAGGACCAACGAGCAGTTCTTTTCTACTTTTTGCCCCAGACATAGTAAGGAGAGCGTTTCATAGCTTGTTGACTCGAACGGAGTTTTACACACATCCAAATACCGTCTTGAAGGTAGCCACAGATTTCTATGCCTCCCTTCTTACAACAGATCCTGACACACATGCCAGAGATGATGTTCGAGTTGTTATTTGTGTAGCACTTACCTATGTTGGTGACTGGAGATATGATAGTCTCACTTGATGCACCATTCACCAACATAGAGTTCATGACTGCTCTATCTGTCCTTCACAAGGGCAAGTGCCCTGGTTCTGATGGCCTTACATCCTCTTTCTTTATTTCATTTTGGGATCAGATTGGGGATCACATTACCGCAGCCCTGCAAGGCGTTTGGGACTCAAGTGAGATGCCAAACTTACTTACTGAGGGCCTCATTCATCTTATCCCAAAAAGGGGATTCGAGTAATTTAGTGTCTCAGTGGAGACCAATCACTTTGTTGGGCACCTTGATCCTAGCAAAAGCAATCAGCCTACGTTTGCAGCCCTTTCTTCTGGATCTTATACATGATATGCAGACGGGATTTGTGCATGGCAGGAGCATCTTCGATAATATCTTCTCATTTTGAGAGGCTTCATTCATAATGGCCTTAGGGTTGCCATTCTACTCCTGACTTTGAGAAAGCTTTTGACAGAGTAGACTGGGTTTTTCTAGAGGGTATCCTTGTTCGCTTTGGATTCACAGATGCATGGATCAGAGGGGTGTCAACTCTCTATAGATCAGCCCATAGCCAGGTTCTCATTGGTGCAGTCAGTGGAGAGAGGTTTCAGATTACTAGATCGGTCCGTCAAGGATGTCCTTTAGCCCCCTCTATCTTTTTATTTGTGGCCGAAGCTATGAGCTATTACCTTAGAGTTCAAGCTGATATTATAGGGCCGAATCTTCTGTTGAGGTAGGAGCATGAGGTATTGGATAGTGAGTTGACAGATGATATGGCTGTTATTTTGGATGCCACACCGCAAACACTCACCTTGTTCGGAATAGCCTTGGATTTTTTTTGCACTGTAGCAGGGGCTCATATTAATCGGAACAAGTCCAATGCTTTTGGATTAGTGATGAGGACACTCCAAATTGGGGGATTGACACCGGATTCACTTGGATCTAGAGGGGTGTTTCCATCAGGTACCTAGGATGCCAGGTTGGGGTGGGCATCTGTCCAACACAACAGTTTGCTCCCGTGTTGGAGAGCATCAAGAGAAAACTCATTTTTTGGAGTTCTGCTTGACTTGACCTTGCATCCAGAGTAGTGATTGTGAACAAGTCTTATTGGCTACTGCCTGGCTCGTTTGCTCTTGTTGGTGCAGATCTAGAGGCTCTATATCTGAGTTCATGAGACCTATCAGGAACTTTCTTTGGAGTGGATGAGATGGCACCTCAGATGTTGTAGCGAGGGTGGCTTGGGAAACTCTAACTCTCTCCACAAGGGAAGGTCTCAATATTATTTATCCGAATTTGCAGTGTATGGCCTTGCTCTACAAGTTTGTAGTGAGAGGATTGATGCCTGGACATGAGCCTTAGAAAGATTTTTTCCTACGCAACATTCAGTCTTGTACACCTCATGGGGGAGATTGGATGGACAGCTCGAGATGGATTTTTACCTCAGCCCATCTTAGATCTCCCTCTTCCCCTCTCATGGCTTCCATTCTGAAAGCTTGGGGTAGCTTTAGAGACACTCTCTGGAGAGTTACACCCTCCTCTCGCGAAGAAATAGACAGGCAGAGAGAGTGCAGTCAGGATGCAGCAGATAGAGGCAGCCATACTAGCAGAGTGATAGATACAGACGACATGCCGATCACAGAGTCCACTTGGTTGGGAGCTTTCACTGTGACGGGTGTTCCCTTACAGGTCATTGCCTTGTGGAATGCACATGAGGAGACCCTTGTCTTTGATGTTTAATCGGGAGGTAGACTTCTCAGATCTTCTGATGATATTCTTTTGGAGGTTGTCTTCAAGCCTATTAGGATTGTAGGTTATATGGAGTGGGGCACGGACTCACAGTGGTACCTTGATCCTGACCCCGTTCTCTTGGCACTTGGGTCTTGAAGACTCTGGTTATACGGTGGTTCTTTTGCAGTGGGACCCAGGGGAGTGGGAATGGATTGATGAAGGGCACCAAGAGGAGAGCATCCCCTTCTCTCGTTACACAGTCAGAAATGCAAGGAGATTTCAGCTTATCAGTAGAGGTTGGAGGCCCTCCAGAGCTCCTCATTGGGATAGTTTTCATATTTCTACTGAGGTGCAGAAAAACATTTGGAGGAGGCTCTTGAAATCCCTCAGAAATAGAAAGATGAGTCTCTTCTTTTGACTTTCTATTCATGGAGGGATTGCACTGAACTTGTGGAGATCCAAGTTCGGGGCTGACCCTACTTGTCCTCAATGCCACGTAGTAGGTGAGTCAGTTCAGCATTGCCTTTGGGAGTGCAGACAGGCGAGGACGATTTGGAAGGGTGTTGCCAGTGTTCTTTGCATATTTCATAGAACACCCTTTCATGATTTGGGGATCAGTGGCATGGTTATCTCTTCCTAGCCCTCAGGTGCTTTTCGAGGGACATGACTCAGACTCAGCCTTCATTATACGACGACACTCTGTGGAGTCATGTTCTCTCCAGGATGTTCCCTTCACTCCTCATAGAGCTGCTCCTGCCTCGGTAGACACATCACGGGAGTTTCTAGCTAGCATTGCAGCTTGGCATTTTTGGAGGGCCAGATGTACGAAGGCGATGGAGGGTTCACAGGTTCACCCTTCCTAGTTTGTGACCAGTATATGGACTGATACTATACACACGCTGATGGCACTCTGGGCGAGCATGCAGGGATCCTCCAAAGCAGCAACAGCCCGGAGAGATTTTTTTCAGAGTTTGGAGAGGATCTCCATTTTCTCTGAGTCTTCTTTAGGGTTGAGGTGGCATTTCTGCCTCCACCCTGGATTTTTCTTAGCTCCTTTTGAGCTGTTTTTTCTCTCATGCTTGACATGATGTACTCCTGAATTTGAGCTTGCTGTTGCGGCTTTCATTCATACTTAATGAATTAATCTTTTTGGGAATTTTTTTTTTCTCTTACTGCATAGAATGTAAGGGCCTCTCTTCTCCGGCTTCATAATAAGAGATCACCAGATCATGAGGGACTACACACTAAGCACTTTGTACATGGGCTCCTAGGTCTTGACCCCGGTTCTAGCATAGCTGTTTAATCATGTCGTATGCCTTGGCTTCCCGCCTACCTAGAGCACTATACACAAGGCATGTGATCTCATGGACACTGGGAACTACCATACTGTTATGATTGGCCACACTTTGGCTAAGATGTATGGGTTGGTACTAGAGAGGGAGATCAACAGCCACACAGAGGGTCACGTGTAGCGAGCTCTTTGGGTAGGCAGGTTTTTGGAGTCAGCACTCCACCTTGGACCACATCTTCACCTCGAGGGCTATCATTGAGGAGGCAAAGTCGAGGCACCAAAAAGTCTACACTTGCTTTCTAGACTTTTGTAAGACATTTGATACTGTTTCACGTTCTCGCTTGATTAGGAGGTTACAGGAGTTGCAGCTCCCAGAGATCATGATTTGGGGGGTTATGAGTCTATATGACTCCGTCAAAGAGAGAGTACGTGCCCTTGGAGGTCTATAAGATAAGGTTGAGAGCACTATCTCAGTGAAGCAAGGCTGCCCCCTCTCACCGATCCTCTTCGGGCTCTATATTGATGAGATTATATGCTTTGTAGATTGTCTAGGTGGAGAGGGTTCACTTCTTGCTGACCTGATGGTGTAGATACTGCTGTACGCACATGACATAGTCCTCATATTATCCCGACTAGAGGGATTGCAGAAACATCCAGAGGCTTTGGAGATGTTCTGCAGAGAGAGACTTGACAGTTAACCTTGGAAAGACCAAGGTTATGATCTTTAACACCTCGCGAGCAGTGTCGCGTCGCCATAGTTGCACGTACCGAGATGAACGAGTGGAGATAGTGCAGGCTTACACATATTTTGGGGGTAGTGATCACCGGGCCAGGTTTCATGATGACCCATGCAGCTACAAGATGACTCACACAAGGGCGGGGTGCTCTGGGCCGACTAGAGAGGTAGTGTTCTAGCCACACTTGCAAGACTCTCCGATGAAGGATTGGCTTTTTGACATCATGGTGAGACTGACTGCCATGTATGCAACACCTTTCTGGGGGAGTTACATTTCAGCGGTAGAGTGGAAGAGATTTGAGAGGATACATGTGACTATGGGATCTAGGATGATTCGGAGTAAGCCCTCGGTCTCCCATCAGATTATATGGGCAGAGTTTACCATGCCCCCTCTCTAGGTTGATGCCATCTTTCAGACAGTGACATTCCTCCATAGAGTCTCGGCCTTACCCCAGTGGAGATTACCGAGGCTAGCATTGGAGTCTTTTAGGTGACTGGCAGAGAGCGGTGTTGATATAGCATGGTACGCACGAGTATCCACATGGTTTGGTAGTCACGGCATTCAGATGGATAGACTTCCCCCCTAGTACAGAGTGGATGCACCACTTGAGAAATGAGATCAATTGTATCATACGATTGGACCTCCTCCAGCTTCGTACGTCTAGGACTTAGGGGGAAGAGGAGTTCCCCACCAAGATCCAGTTCTTACCATGACCACTTATTGAGGATCGTCGAGTAGGGTCTCATCATCAGACCTCAGTATCTGGAGGATAGGAGAGTCTCACAGGCACTGAGGATCGCCATCGGACAGAGGATTTGCAGACTATGCGCGATGGGGGAGGTTGAGACAGAGGAGCATTTTCTATGTGTCTGCCCAATCTACTATGAGATCCAAGGGCGATATCACTGCTTCTTTCTGGAGGGGCATGGCTTTGGTCCGCTTACATGGCTGATTCATTTTTTTGACCAGATTTGTGTTGGGCTCTATCTAATTGAGATGCGACGACACGGAGATATGACTGATGCGATAGACTAGACAGTAGCAAGAGGCGATGCCACAAGTGACTGAGATCGATCAAACACAGACACATGTTAGAGACTTCTATGCATTTGAGTTAGCTACTGGAGAGGCTGAGTTAGCAGTGAGAGTCACTGCCACGATGCTGCCAGACGAGAGGCACACACTCCACATGCAGCATGGAGAGTGACCAGAGTACGCATGATCGAGGTCCGGTCTATTTCAGCCCTCCTCAGAGGAGACCGCCAGAGACGAGGTGCCATCCTTGACGTAGCCCATCGGATACAGAGAGCGAGGAGATTATGCCCTCCGCCGCCTCGAGAGATAGCTCGACGAACACAAATATGAGAGCTCCTCACATCCCATCAGAGAGCCAGAAGGATACTTAGATATATGGAGCCTCGGTGTGTACTAGGAGCGTTAGCTCTGAGCACCTGATATTATTTTGCTATTTTGCTACTTTGCTATTTTGCTCATTAGTTTAGCACTTTAGCTTTCAGCAAGGGCCTTAGTGAGCCCTTTGCTTCAGCCCATAGCAACTTGTATGAGTTACTTTTGGTTTTGTACTTTCTCATAGGCCTGCGAGGCGTCCTGCAGACGTTAGTACATCTTTCTTTATTCTCTCTCTCTCTTTCTCTCTCTCTCTCTTTGTCATTTTTCTTCTTCTTCTTCTTCTTTTTTCTTATCTTCCTTTTTGATATCCAAGTTTTTGTCGTCTAGGTTGAGACTTTAAAGCTTAGTTAGCACTGGGTTTACTGAAGAGGCTCTAGAATCTTTCAAAATCCTTATGGGAGCTTATGCTCGAGTCCTATGTGTGAAGGAGACATTTCTGAAGAAAAGCCTTTGTGACCCACGAACTGTCAATTCTTGCATCCATCATGTAGCTAGATTGGAGGACTTTGCTTAATGTGTCTTTTTGGGGCATGTGCTCACTTTCCTTGAGATGATGAGAGGCGGTCGTGTGGTCGTTGGGTGACTTTAGCTAGATACTGTGTCATTTGGAGCTCCAGGGTATGGTGCCCATCTCTATGAGCAAGATGGAGCAAGGAGTGGAAAGAAGCTTGTGGAGGATTGCTTTTGGTTTTCTCAATCTCATTCCACTAGAGGCAAAGAGACTGTCTCCCTAAACCTCGGCTCAGCATGAAATTACTGGCATAATTGAAGTATCAAAGAGGTGTTTCTTGAGCTTCCAATACCAATTGTTAGCTTGCTTGCAGTTGTCCTTGAAAGCGTAGTAGCTTCTTCAGCTTGAGCATGTTTCTAGATTTATCTAGATGTATGTTCTTGTCGCATTAGCGGACATGCAAATTTCACCTTGTGAGGTTTTTGTCCATGTTGTGGCTTGCTAATATTGTGATAAATTCTTTCTATCTTAAGTGGTGCGCTGCCTTAGCAGCTTTCTTTCTAAGCAGCTTTTACTTATCAATGCTCGTTGTGGAGAGACTAAAATGAAATACTACAGTCTTCATAGAAGTTCTAGCTTGAATGATGAGAATGTGGACTACCTTTTGCTTAGTTTTCTCCTTTAGTGCAAGCCTTTGTCACAATTGAGTTTGCCCTTCACCTTTAGAGTGGTGATAGAAACTTGTATAGAGACTTTTTATAAATAGATGCTCAAGTGTGCACTTGTGAGTGTATGTGTGAGAGCATTTGTTAGGATATGGTCTACACCCATTGTTGGGCGCTAATGATGTCAGCAGTGGGGATGTCATAGTAGCCAGTCTTTGCTATGTGTGATGGAGTTGATGATTTTCAACCTTGTGAGTGACTTATCTTGAGATGGAAACTGGACTATCTGTTGTGTCTTAAGAGGATGTTGGGCATTTTTCTAGATTCATATTTGATCTAGATATATATGCTTAATAGAAGTCTGTTTCATGGAGAAAAAGTGAAGCGTTGAAGCTCCACGTTTACTTGGGAGGAAAAAGATGTGTGCATTGCTGCTTGAGATTTTCCAAAGTTTTACACATCACTCATACATAAGAATTAGCATTCCAAAAAAAAAAAAGAAGCATTCCACAATGTGTGGCTCATCTTTCTTCTTATTCTTTGCTTCATTTTTTATCACAACCTGCAATGCTAGTGGCGTTCATGAAGTAGAAAAGAGAGGCACAAACAAATCACCGCATGCTGTAACCTGAAGAAATTATTGTATATATCTTCGTACTTCTTGTTATTCTTGTCTAATATTTCAATTTTCTTTTTGGCAGCACAAATGATTCCTCTATTTAAATTATTTGCTGGCGGACCGGTGGGCTCTGGCAAGCAATGGTATATTGGTCTTGTTTAAATGCAATCTTTATTTCAGAATCAATATTCTGCAATTTTGTTTTGTTGAAACTTAAGCACTTTAGGACAGCATAAGCACTCCTTTCTGCTTGCTTTGAGCAGTGTTCCTACTAATGCACTCTAGACGACATGGGAAGTGCTTAACCATCATTTCATACCAAGTCCATTCCACTAGAAGGCCATAGCAAGGTTTCAAGTATGCTAGGAGTGTGCATAGGTATGTGTTTAGGTGCTCATTCCCAAGATTAGGTAAGGGAGGGATTCAAAATTAGGAGGGTATAAGGGTTGAAAACGTGCAGAAAGTGTAGGGTTCAGATGATGTTTAAGGCTTACAAAGAGGCTATGTATGTTAGAAAACTAACTAAGGGTATAGGTTGAGGAGGAGTTGCAAGGTCAAGAAAGAGGGTATAAGGTTAGAGAGCTAACAAAGAGGTTAAGAAGGACACCTGGATTAAGTTAAATTTTTTGCAATTACCTTATTGCATTACGGGTATTTTCTTTAATTATTTGTGTGTGTACATAAGTAAAACACCTAACATGTCTAAAGACAATCTTCTGAAACTCTTCCAACAAATGCAAAAAAAGGGTCTGAAGCTGGAGTAAGGTAACTTTCATTGTCATTCTGCGTGCATGTTCCACCCTGGCAGCACCAGAGGAGGGTAAAACTATCCATTCATGCTTAGTAGCTTCTGGATATCAATGCGATGTCATTGTTGAGACTGCCCTTCTCAGTATGTATGGCAAGTGTGGCGTTTTACAGGATGCACACCGAGTGTTCGATAAAATGCCTTTTCGAGATGTTATTTCTTGGAATGCTTTGATGACAGTGTATATTGAACAAGGACATGACCGCAAAGCACTTCAAATATTTGAACACATGCTGCATGAAAATATGAAGCCAAACAAGGTCACCTTCATCAACATTCTGAGTGCATGCTGGAGCCTTTCAGCTTTAGCTGAAGGTCGAGCAATCCATGCATGCATTGCTGAGAGTACGTTACAGACTAATGTTGTAGTAAGGAATGCCCTGATTAATATGTATGGAAAATGTTGGGCTGTGGAGGATGCACGTTCAGTATTTGATAACATGGCCCAATGTGACATGGTCTCTTCATGATTATATCTACCATGCTTTTGTTTAAGAATTAGTTGCAGATTGTGACATTACCATCTCATATTAACCATGCAAAGCTTAAGTTTGGCCTTTTAGACAATATTTTTAAAATTTCATTATGCTGTTTTTTCGTATCCAATATTTGCAATTAAGTCAAACATGCATTCAGACAAAAGGTTTCAATTTTGGAACACATGGTAGCTATGCAATCAAATGGACAGTTCATTTGTTTTTTTATGGGCCGTTTTTTTTTTCCAGGTTTTCATGGGTCCATCGGGATGACCTTGTAAACCTTATCATTGAGTCCCTTTCAAATCCTGCTTATCAAGGTGCGAAAGTTTCCAGTCATTCTCAATTAATTTTTCCACTTGCTGATGCTAGGAAGACTTGAGAATGCCAAGAAGCTTGTTCAATGGCAATTCATTGATTCGGTTATTTGTCTGTATACGCTCTTTGCTAAGAGCACACGGTTTTGTTCGTTCTTTATAGTGAACGATTACTTCTAAACAGAGCTATCTCTCCAGTTGCACATTCCAGCCCTTGCAATCCGTAATGAAGGGAAAATTAAGATACCACCATGGACATTTTGTTTGGAAGGTTTGCTGATGTTCTTAAATAATCGTGCATCCTTGCTTCTATTTCCTAATTTTGATAAGATAAGCAGCTCAGTGAATGTCTCTAGAGTTTGCATGATCATTGGTACTTCTTCTTTGAATGACCTCGAATGGGATTTTCCATCATAAAAGTTCATGTCTTCTGCTCCCCTTAATCTCTTTGTCCTCCTTACATTTCTCTCCCTTGCTTGCTTTTGCAGAGACAAACTTGTCTTACCGATTTATGGTTTGAGATTTCATATCTTTTGGCCACCAATCACTTCTCATAATGGAAGATTGTGTGATAGAGTGGAAGCAAAATGTTAGGGGGGAGAGAGAGAGAGAGAGAGAAAGAAAAAAGATATATTAACGTCCACAGAAGGCCTCGCGGGCCTATGGGACAAAGTGACACCAAAGAGAAAAACTCATACAAGCCACAAGGGGCTGAGGAAAAGGGTGTGCAAAGACCCTTTGCTGAGTACTGTGCTGAACTAAAAAGAGCTCACTGGCTCAAACAAAAACAAGTACAGAAATAAATAAATATATCATATCATATCATGTGCTATCTGCTATCGGGAGCAGGCTGAGAAACGGAACTGGACTGGAAACTCAGAAACCGAAACCGGGCACTGTGGTGGCTCGTCTATGAGCAGTGAAAATGTCTCGAATCTGAGTCTGTCTGGTTGTCTCATATTGTGGCATCGGAGGGGGGCGTGGTCTCCTCGATCTGTGAACCCGCTGAGCTATGTTCAGAGTGACCCCTCGTCTCGGGCGGTCCCCTCTGAGGAAAGCTGTGATAGGGCGGACCTCAATCGAGTGTGCTCTGGGCAGTCTCGGTGTCATGGGTGGCCTCTGCAGTCCTCTCTCGATAATCCAGGCTGCCCGCATAGCAGCTAGCTCCTCCTCCACCCCACTGTGTCCTGGAGCTGACTCGAATGCATAAAAATCTGTGACGTGCCGCTGTCTGTGGTCAGCCTCTGCATTTTGTGGTGTGATCGCCTCCTCCTGCTCTCTGATCTGTTGTAGCAAGGTCTCCTTGTGTCGGCGCATCCCAAGTAGGTAGAGCCCAATGTAGACCTGGTCATGGAAATGGATCAAGCGTGATAGTGGGTTGAAGCCATTCGTGTCCTGATAGACGCAGTGGTATCGTCCCCGGATCTTGTAGTAGGTTGGGCAGGTGCAAAGAAAGTGTTCCTCTGTCTCAACCACTCCCAGTGTGCATAGTGTGCACCTCCGTTGCTCTCTAGGTATACGTGTTGCTCTCCCTGTCTCAATCCTCAGCTGATGGGATGAGACCCGCATCTGCCCAATGGCGATCCTCAGCGCATGTGAGACTCTTCTTTCCTCGAGATATAGGGGTTTGACAATGAATCCATCCTTTGAGACATTTAGGAAATTGTCACGGTAGAATTGTGTCTTGGTGGGGAGCACCTGAGCTCCCCCCCAAGCTTGAGACGTATGGAGCTGGAGTAGATCTAACCTTATGATACGGTTGATCTCATCTCGCGGGATCGACTCAGGGGGTGCATCCAAACTATATTGAAAGGGGGGTAGCCTATCCATATGAATCCCGTGTCGGGCAAACCATGTGGATATATGTGCATGTCATGTGTCTACCCCACCCTCAGCTAGTCATTTGGATGACTCTAGAGCCAGTCTCGGTAGTCTCCAATGGGGCAAGTCCCAGACTCCATGGATGAAAGTCACTATTTGAAAGATGGCATCAATCTGTAGTGGTGTCATGGCGAACTCTGCCTGTATTATCTCATGCGTGACTGAAGGCTTGCTCCGAATCATCCTAGATCCATGGTCACGTGTAGTCGCTCAAATGTCTTCCACATTGCTATTGGTAGATCACATCCCTAGAAAGGTGCTGCATACATGGCAGTCAGTCGCACTAGCGTATTGAAAAGTCAACACTTTGTCGGTGGATCCTGGAAGTGTGCCTGGAAACACTGCCTCTCCAATCGGGCTAGAGCACCCCATCCCCGTGTGAGTCGTGCCTGGGCTGCATGTGTCATAGTGAAAAGGGGTCGTGTGAAGACTACTCGCAAATATGTGTATGACTGCACTATCTCCATTGGCTTGGTTGGATAAGTGAAATTGAGTCGTCGGCTTACTGCGTATGAGTTGTTGAAGCCCATAACCTTGGTTTTCCCAAGGTTGACTGTCAGGTCTCTCTCTACAGAACACCTCTAGGGCCTCCAAGTGTCTGTGTAGCCCCTCCGCTGAGGATGAGATGAGGACTATGTCATCAGCGTATAGTAATATCTGTATCATGAGATCGGCCAGTGGTGATCCTTTGCCCCCTAGGCGGTCTATGAAGGAGGTGATCTCATCAATGTACAGCCTGAAGAGAGTCGGTGAGAGGGGACATCCCTGCTTCACTCCAATCGAACTCTCGACCCAATCCGATAGGCCTCCTAGGACACGAACTCGTCCTCTGATTGACTCATATGGGCTCATAACCCCCCATATCAGTGTCTCTAGAATCTGCAGCTCTTGTAACCTCATGATCATGCGGGATCGTGGGACAATGTCAAAAGCCTTTCAAAAGTCTACAAAGCATGTGTAGACTTCTAGTGTGTAGACCTCGCCTCCTCAATGATAGCCCTCAAAGTGAAGATGTGATCTAGGGTAGAGTGCTGTCTCCGGAATCCTGCTTGTCCTAGTGCCGGCTGCCCCCAAGCCTCTATATGACTACTGAGTTCCCTCTTTAGAACTGGTCCATAAATCTTGGCCAAAGTGTGGCCAATCATAAGGGTCCGATAGCTTCTCGTCTCCACAGGGTCCCCGGCTTTGTGTATCGGTATAATAGTGGTGGTACTCCAAGAAGGTGGAAATTTGTGACAAACAGCTCGGTTGAACATATGTGCTAGGATCGGGGCTAGGACCTCCTATCCATGTGCAAAGTGCTCAATCCAGAGGCCCTCGTGGTCTTGCGCTCTCCGATTGTGTAGACGGCGAAGTGCAGCTCGTACATTCTGTGTGGTGAACATATGACAAGTGGTGGGCCTAGGCGTGGAGGACATATCCGACGGTGTCTGCATCTGGGCATCATAGAGGGAGCATGCATATGTGTGCCACACATCTGGGTCGGAAATGGGGATAGGTGGCTTCCCCTCTGATAGAAATCCCCATCCAGTGGTCGGGTCTCCTCCTTGGAACGATCTAACAATTTCATCCATCCTATGTGTGAGGAAAGCCCGTCTCTTATGACGTGTCAGTCGTTGATAAATCCTCTGTGCTTTAGGTGGTGTCAGATGACTCAAAGTCTGCTGCTGTGTGAAGTGGGCTCTCGCCTCTCTGCACTCGTCGTCTAACCAAGGGTTTTGAGGCATCTTTCCATCTCTGGCCTGCCTGGATCGGGAGCGTCCTGTATCACTGAGACAAGGGTGTCGGAGGCATTGGTAAGGTCTATGTCATCCCTGAGTATAGCTGAGATCTCCCTTGCTAGATGGCTCATGTATACTGGGTCAAGAGCACGGTCAAAGTGGATTTGAGTGCGTGGGGGGAGCTTTCCCTGTGGTTGGCGTGGTGGTGGCGATATGGAAGGTCAAGTATGAGTGATGAGCTTCGAGTGGGGGGGGGTATGGCGAAGTCGTGTATCCGTGAGATAAAGTCTAGTGGGCCTAGTAGATAGTCCACTGTACTAGATCCACCACCATGTGGGAAGCAAGTGAGTCTTCCAGAAGATGGCCATCTGTGAAGGCCATTAAAGATGATCAGGTCGTGGATTGCCCCCAGCTCAAGCAGATGTCGTCCATACTGACACGTCCCAGCACTCCTGAAACCCCTGATCTGCAAAATAACCACACACAACATCAGAACTGAGCAGGCTGCTCACCACCCAACCGTGACATCTACGGGATGTGATCCCGAATCAGCTACTGGCACGAACTCCCAATCAGATCCTAACCAGCCTGGTGTCCCATACCACCAGGTGGCGCTGTGAAGCCTTGGATCTGCCACTGGGCCTTGGGCTACGCTAAGATGCAGGCGCGCGTCCGCGACACTATCCAGGATCAGACCTAGCACCTGGGAACGAGACTTGCTCCCAACTGCACACTGAGAACTGAACCACCTGGGCCTCTTTTATAGACTCGGGCCCCGGCGCCAAAAATAGCGAAGACCTATAAATAGTTCGTACCCTTGCCACTCAACCCGAGAATCAAGCCTGCCTAGCTCTAAGCCTCCCCAGGCTAACCTGAGCTAGTTCTGTGTACCTAGTACACGTCAGATACCAATCCGTGCACATGACATACTCCCCCTCCTCTAAGAACTCACTCCTGAGTTCGCTAAGAAATCCGGAAATGTTGTTTGGAGGTTGTGTAATGTCTCCCATGTTGCATCCTCCTCAACACGATGCTTCCACTTAATCTTGTATTCTGTGATAGTACGATTTCGAATCTGTCTTTCACGAAATTCAAGAATAGATTCAGGTTCGTGAGGAATAAAAGTCAAATCTGTAACTTCTATAATCTCATGAGGAGAAACAAGTTGATCATCTGCACCCAATACTTCTTTCAGTCTACTGACATGAAAGACTGGATGTACTTTAACATCAGGAGGCAATTCTAGTCGATATGCAACTGGTCCAATTCTTTTAATGACCTTGAAAGGACCACAGTATCTGGGGGATAATTTCGGAACCAAACCAGTACTTAGGCTCTTGGATTCCTTAGGAATTCTCAAATATACCATCGTTCCTTCAGAGAACTCTCTGGGTGAACGATGTCTATTAGCATAAAATCTGTCCCGATCTTGGGCACTTCTAATAGACTCCTTGGCAAACTGCAACATTTCCTGCATGTCTTGCAAGAAGTTCTTAGCAGCATCATTTTGAATCCCTTTTAATCCTACCATAACTGGTGACTTAGGTTGAAACCCGTACATAAGCATAAAAGGACTATAACCTGTACTAGAATGCTTTGCACTATTGTAAGCAAATTCAATCATGGGTAGATAATCTTCCCATGAAGACTGTCTCTTAGATACATATGCCCGAAGCATGTCTTCAACCAACTGGTTGACCTTTTCTGTACTGCCATCAGATTGTGCATGGTCCGAGGAACTCATACTTAGAGTAGTACAACTTCTCAAATACAAGTGTCCAAAAGTTACTTGTAAACTTTGAGTCCCTGTCATTGACTATGTCAGATGGCAAACCATACAGCTTGAACAAGTGGTCCACAAACTCGTGAGCCAACTGAACAGCTGAAATAGTTGTTCTTGTAGGTAAGAATCTAGCCATTTTTGTCAAACGGTCGACTATGACCCAAATAGAGTCATGACCCTTGCGCGTTCGAGGTAAACCAGTAATAAAATCCATGGAAATACTTTCCCATTTATTACCTGGAATCTGTAATGGCTGTAATAAGCCCGCGCTTCTAAGGCGTTCAGCCTTAGTAACCTGACAAACTCGGCAACCTACTACATAGTTCTCTATAAATGCACGCATCTTAGGCCAATAAAAGGTATGCTTCACAAGAGACAGAGTCCTATGTATACCTGGATGTCCCGCACTAGGAGCATCATGACACTCCCAGAGAATCTTGGATTTAAGTTCCAGAACATCAGGCACACAAATCTTTTCATTCCGGAACAGCAAGCCGTTCGCGAAAAAAGCGCCGTCTCTTCTCCTTCCCTGCTCGGGACTCCCCTTGAATCTGATCCCACTAACCCTTGAGCGTGTGAATGATCGTGCTCCAAATGTCTGCTAGGGTCTGGGTAGCAGAAGAAGCCTGATCTCCTAAGGTCTGCGTGCATCTGGAAGTCCAGATATGCCAGCCTGCAATACTCCCTATGATCTCCCAAACTGGGTGTTGAGTCATCGCTCCTGCATCTGTCTCTGTCAGATGCCAAGGGAAGCTGTCCATGTATGCCCAGGTGGCCTGCGTGATGAAGAAAACTGGATCCTGCCTAGAGAACTCATAAGCCAAGTGATGTCGCTGCACCAGCAAACGGCTCCCCAAGTGACCGGTCCTAGCTCGGGTGCAGCCCTCGCTAAGATCCCCATGACTCCCTTCCAAACTGTCTGAGCATGCGAGTAGCTCCAAAGGCAGTGCTTCAGGGACGACTCCTCCTGAAAACACATCTGGCAGTGCCCCTCCTACCCCATCTGCCTCAGCCAGCTGCCAACTGGTAGCCCCTTATGGGCCACCATCCCAAAGAAAGTAAGAGATTTTCCTCGGCCGCCAGCTTGCCCAAAGAGTCTTCCAGAATGTGCGAAGAAAGACCAGAGATATCCCTTGGGCATACCAACTATGTGCCTGTGTGGGTAGCCCGCGCTGGAGAGCCTCAAGAGCACGCCTACCAGTACGCGCACTGTAAGAGAAGAAGGGGGTAGGGTTCTCTGAGGTCTCCAATGGTGGCCAGCGCCACTCCTCTGGGTCCCACTCCACCTCTGTCAAGGAACGGCCCTCCCAGGTCGAGAGTCTCCAGTCCTGGTCCTGCATAATCAGGGGGTCTATATGCCACGTTTTCCCTTGCAGCCCTATGATGCGAAGGTGCTGCCAGGGAAGCTGGGGGTCAATCACGGCCTCTCTGCTCTAGAGGCGACTATCATCGGCGACGGAGAAGAAGTGAATCGAGGAGTCCGAGAAAAGGCCTACAACCACCAAAGGAATGCCACGGGGTGTGAATTGCCCTAGCCACCTCTCATCTCCCGGGAGGAGCTGTCTGGTGATCATGGGAATCCTCCAACCTGCAGGAATGGCAGCATCGATCTCCGCTCGCCGAGTCTGGATCTCACGTGCCGTACCTACTGCTGCTGCCAGCTCGCCTAGGCTCAGTTGGCTGTAGACGTCCCTCCAAACCTGGAGCGAGCGCACGGGCCCACGCGCCCAGAGCGCCCAAGGGATATGGGATCTCTCTCCAAGCTGGCGACCTGTATCATTTGTCACCTGCTTGCTTCAGATCAGGGGCTGTCTGTCTATCTCCTCTCGGCAACTAGGGGAAACCTGGGAGAGGCTGTGTCGCAAGTTCCTCCAGACCGAGACGAGGCTACGGAGGAAGGGGGAACGGGGCTGAGTCAGTGGGGCAGAATTGAAAATCCACAGGATAGATGGCTGCCAATCACCCCCTCTCTGGGGGGTACATGCGCTAAGACCATGCTGAAGCAAGAGCTTTCACGTCTGCCCTCCTAGGGTCAGACCGCGGATGACTAACTTGCCAAGTAATGCCCGACTCTGCAGTTCTGGATCTATGATGCCAAGGCCGCCCTCTGTCTGGGGGAGAATGACTGTTTGCCGGGCGATATGGGCTCTGGTGGTGCCGGAACCATCTGAGCCAGACCAAAGGAAGTTCCGCACCAGTCTCCTCAGCTGGGCTACACACGATCTCAAGAAACACCAGCAAGAGGCCACGTACGAAGCGGTGGCAAGAAGGACCTGGTTGACCACAAGGGCCCTGCCTGCCAAGGATAGCCGAGCCGTGCTCCAGAAGGCTAGCTTCCATCGTATGGAGACTAGGACCGGTAAGAACTGCTGAGCCGGCGTGATATTCAGGCCTACCTGGAACCCTAGTTGACGTGTCGTCTGTCCTCTAGGGATCCAGCGAAACCCCAGGAAAATACCCCACTGTGAGCTGGCTCTCGGATCCGTAAGAAAACCAACTAACTTATGCCAGTTGATTTTCGCCCCAACGGCTAGGCAAAAAACCTCTAAGATTTTGGTATTTCTGCGGATCAGCAGAGGTACTTCTGGAGGAGGCTCTGGAAATCTCACAGGAATAGAAAGATCACTATCTTCTTTTGGCTTTCTATCCATGGAGGGATTGCAGTGAACCTTTGGAGGTCCAAATTCGGAGCCGACCCTACTTGCCCTCGTTGCCTTTCTGCTTCGGAGTCTATTCAGCATTGCTTATGGAATTGCAGACTGGCGAGATTGATTTGGATGGGGATAGCCAGGATCTTCAGTCACTTTGCCCATTCCCCACTTTTTATGACTTGGGGCTCGGTGGTTTGGCTTTCTCTTACAGGACCTCAGGTTTTCTATGAGGGAGTTGACTCCTCTCGGGCCATTTCGGTTCGACGTCATCGGGTTGAGTTCTGTTCGTTGGATGTGGTACCACACCGTCCTTTTACAGCTGTACATGCCTCTGTGGATACTTCTTGGGAGATTCTAGCGAGCATAGCAGCCTGGCATATCTGGAGAGCCAGATGCACAGAGGCTATGGAGGGTACTCAGGTTCATCCCTCGCACACATTGGCTAGTATCTGGACAGACACATCGTACACACTCTGATGGCCGTATGGACGGGTATGCAGGGGGACTCCCATGCAGCCTCAGCTAGGAGGGCTTCTTTCTTCAGGGAATGGAAGGATTCTCCTTTCTTCTCTGAATCTTCTCTGAATCTACTACAGGGTTGAGATGGCACTTTCAGCTGCAGCCTTGGCTTCTTTCCACCTCACTCTGAGGGGTTTTTTTATTTATCCTCATGATTTCATGATGTATTTCGCTTTGAGCTTGCTCTCGCGGGTTTTTGTTCTTACTTAATAGAAGTCTTTTTCATGGAAAAAAAAAAAACCTCTAAGGACAGTCTCACTCGCTCCAATGACTCGATATCATCCTACACACATAGGGCTGTGTCGTCTGCATACTCGGAGTCCAGAAGTTCTGCATCGTCCCGATTAAGGAGGCGCATCCCTCGAAGACCAGTGGTACGGGCTTGTAGGAAGTGAGTCATGGCCTCCGCAAAAAATAGGAAGAGGTAGGGCGCAAACGGGCAGCCCTGACGCACCGAGTGCTCGAGGGTGAAATTTTCCCTACCTGCCGCTGATGATAACCCGGCTGGAGGCCGACCTGTACAGGCTAGCAATACCTCTGATCCACTCGTTCGGGAAACCGAACCGAGAGAGTGTACCTTCCAAGAAGAACCAGTCTACCCTGTCGTACGCCTTCTCAAAGTCAAGAAGGAGTATGGCAAGGTGCTGGCCACTGTGCTGGGCCCACTCCATCGCCTCTGAGAATGTGAAAATGTTGTCATCTTGGACAAAACCAGTCTGGGTGTCATGGATCAAGTCACGTAGCAAGGGGCGGATGCGGCTACTGATCATCTTGGCAAGGATTTTGTAGGCAGTCGGGAGGAGGGTGATAGGGCGCCACTGTCTGATCTCTTGACGGTCCCCCCCTTTGGGGATGAGGCAAATCAAGCCTGTTGCAAGGCTCTCTGGCATATGTCCACTGGGACCTGCTCCCAGAAGGCGGTGAAGAAAGCTATAGAGAGCCCATCCTCACCTGGGCATTTCTGCCCATCAATAGCGCTCACCGCATCCTGCATCTCTGCCACGGTGAAAGGGGCGAGAAGGGAATCACTCATGCTAGGCTGCACGAGCAACGGTGTATACCTCCACACCTCCTCCCTGCAACGGCGGGCACGAGGGTCTGGGGGCTCCTGCTGGAACAGGGATCTGTAGAAATCTGTCGCCAAGTCCCGGACCTCGTCTGGATCTGTCCTGACACTACCATCCTGCGCTCTAAGAGATTGGAGCTGTTCCCCTGCTGATCTCTGGCCATGAGTCCTGAAGAACTCTCTGCACATTCTGTTGCCTTTCCTAGCCCAAAAGGACTTGGAAGCATGAAACGAGAACTCTGAGCATCGCTGGGTGATCTCCTCTAGCATGGCTCGGGCTCTAAACTCCTACCGTTTGAGCTCCTCAGAGCCTGGAGAAGACTGCTGCATCCGCTGTATCGAGGCGAGATCTCGTCTGAGGCCCCTCTCCTTCGCCCACCACTGCTGCCTGACCTGGATTGCCTCCTGTTGATAGATGAGACTAGACTCGGCAAGAGCCTGAGCTACCTGTGCTGCCATATCCCCCATGGGGTCCCAATCCTGCTCTCACAGATCCACTATCCTACAACGAACCGCTGCTCTTTTTTTTTTTGCGCAAAAAGTAGTGCTACTTATATTGCTTGAAAACGAGAGTACAAGAGGGCCTAAAGGCCAGCAGGCTGCAATCACAAAATGGATACAGCCCGAGGAATCAAAATACTAATTACAAGCCTCTTAGGGCATAATCATCGGAGAGTAGAGAAACAGCCACGGTGGGGGGGAGTAATGCCATTGAAGACTCTGAGCAGAGTGCTGGAAGAACAGCTCTCGGTGGTCCTAGTCGTGAAGGAAGCGCCGTCTCTTCTCCTTCCCTACCCCGGACTCGCCCTGAATCTGATCCCACTGACCCTTGAGCGTGTGAATGATCGTGCTCCAAATGTCTGCTAGGGTCTGGGTAGCAGAAGAAGCCTGATCTCCTAAGGTCTGCGTGCATCTGGAAGTCCAGATATGCCAGCCTGCAATGCTCCCTATGATCTCGCAAACTGGGTGCTGAGTCATCGCTCCTGCATCTGTCTCTGTCAGATGCCAAGGGAAGCTGTCCATGTAAGCCCAGGTGGCCTGCGTGATGAAGAACACTGGATCCTGCCTAGAGAACTCATAAGCCAAGTGATGTCCCATCTCGGTGCTGCACCAGCAAATGGCTCACCAAGTGACCGGTCCTAGCTCGGGTGAGCCCTCGCTAAGTTCGCATGACTCCCTTCCAAACTGTCTGAGCATGCGAGCAGCTCCAAAGGCAGTGCTTCAGGGACGACTCCTCCCGAAAACACATTTGGAAGTGCCCCTCATGCCCCATCTGTCTCAGCCAGCTGCCAACTGGTAGCCCCTTGTGGGCCACCATCCAAAGAAAGTAAGAGATCTTCCTCGGCCGCCAGCTTGCCCAAAGAGTCTTCCAGAATGTGCGAAGAAAGACCAGAGATAGAAGACTTGTCCTGTGTTGCAAGTGACTCGAACAGGCTCACTGGTATAGAAGACTTGTCTTGTGTTGCAAGTGACTCAAACATGGGCATACCAACTATGTGCCTGTGTGGGTAGCCCGCGCTAGAGAGCCCCAAGAGCACGCCTACCAGTACGCGCACTGTAAGAGAAGAAGGGGGTAGGGTTCTCTGAGGTCTCCAATGGTGGCCAGCGCCACTCCCCTTGGTCCCACTCCACCTCTGTCAAGGAACGGCCCTCCCAGATCAAGAGTCTACAGTCCTGGTCCTGCATAATTAGGGGGTCTATATGCCACGTTATCCCTTGCAGCCCTATGATGCGAAGGCGCTGCCAGGGGAGCTAGGGGTCGATCACGGCCTCTCTGCTCTGGAGACGGCTATCATCAGCGATGGAGAAGAAGTGGATCGAGGAGTCCGAGAAAAGGCCTGCAACCACCAAAGGAATGCCACGGGGTGTGAGCTGCCCTAGCCACCTCTCATCTCCCGGGAAGAGCTGTCTGGTGATCATGGGAATCCTCCAACCTGCAGGAATGGCAGCATCGATCTCCGCTCACCGAGTCTGGATCTCACGTGCTGTACCTACTGCTGCTGCCAGCTCGCCTGGGCTCAGCTGGCTGTACACGTCCCTCCAAACCCGGAGTGAGCGTGCGGGCCCACGCGCCCAGAGCGCCCAAGGGATATGGGATCTCTCTCCAAGCTGGCGACCTGTATCATTTGTCACCTGGCTGCTCCAGATCAGGGGCTGTCTATCTATCTCCTCTCGGCAGCTAGGGGGAACCTGGGAGAGGCTGTGTCGCAACTTCCTCCAGACCGGGACCAGGCTACAGAGGAAGGGGGAACGGGGCTGAGTCAGTGGGGCAGAAGTGAAGATCCACCGGATAGATGGCTGCCAATCACCCCCTCTCTGGGGGGTACACGCGCTGAGACCATGCTGAAGCAAGAGCTTCCACGTCTGCCCTCCTAGGGTCAGACCGTGGATGACTAACTTGCCAAGTAATGCCTGACTCTGCAGTTCTAGATCTATGATGCCAAGGCCGCTCTCTGTCTGGGGGAGAATGACCGTCTGCTAGGCGACCCGGGCTCTGGTGGTGCCGGAACCAACTGAGCCAGACCAAAGGAAGTTCCGCACCAGTCTCCTCAGCTGGGCTACACACGATCTCGAGAAACACCAGCAAGAGGCCACGTACCAAGCGGTGGCAAGAAGGACCTAGTTGTTCACAAGGGCCCTGCCTGCCAAGGATAGCCGAGCCGTGCTCCAGAAGGCTAGCTTCCGTCGTATGGAGGCTAGGACCGGTAAGAACTGCTGAGCCGGCGTGATGTCCAGGCCTACCTGGAATCCTAGGTAACGTGTCGTTTGTCCTCTAGGGATCCAGCGAAACCCCAGGAAAATACCCCATTGTGAGCTGGCTCCCGGATCCGTAAGAAAACCAACTGACTTATGCCAGTTGATTTTCGCCCCAGCGGCTAGGCAAAAAACCTCTAAGGACAGTCTCACTCGCTCCAGTGACTCGATATCATCCTGCACATATAGGGCTGTGTCGTCTGCATAATCGGAGTCCAGAAGTTCTGCATCGTCTCCAATAGGGAGGCGCATCCCGCGAAGACCAGTGGTACGGGCTCGTAGGAAGTGAGTCATGGCCTCCGCAAAAAATAGGAAGAGGTAGGGCGCAAGCGGGCAGCCCTCACGCATCGAGCGCTCGAGGGTGAATCTCTCCCCCATCCTGCCACTGATGATAACCCGGCTGAAGGCCGACTTGTAGAGGCTAACAATACCTTTGATCCACTTGTCCGGGAAACCGAACTGAGAGAGTGTACCTTCCAAGAAGGACCAGTCTACCCTGTCGTACGCCTTCTCAAAGTCAAGAAGGAGTATGGCAAGGTGCTGGCCACTGTGCTGGGCCCACTCCATCGCCTCTAAGAATGTGAAAATGTTGTTATCTTGGATAAAACCAGTCTGGGTGTCATGGATCAAGTCATGTAGCAGGGGGCGGATGCGGCTACCGATCATCTTGGCGAGGATTTTGTAGGCAGTCGGGAGGAGGGTGATAGGGCGCCACTGTCTGATCTCCTGACGGTCCCCCCCTTTGGGGATGAGGCAAATCAAGCCTGTCGCAAGGCTCTCTGGCATTTGTCCGTTGGAGAAGATATGTTGGAAGGCTGCGAGCAAGGGCTAGTGGACGCTCCCAGAAGGTGGTGAAGAAAGCTCTAGAGAGCCCATCCTCACCTGGGCATTTCTGCCCATCAATAGCGCTCACTGCATCCTGCATCTCTGCCACGGTGAAAGGGGCGAGAAGGGAATCACTCATGCTAGGCTGCACGAGCAATGGCGTATACCTCCACACCTCCTCCCTGGAACGGCGGCCATGAGGGTCTGGGGGCTCCTGTTGGAACAGGGATCTGTAGAAATCTGTCGGCAAGTCCTGGACCTCGTCTAGATTTGTCGTGACACTACCATCTTGCGCTCTAAGAGATCGGAGCTGTTCCCCTGCTGACCTCTGGCCATGAGTCCTGAAGAACTCTCTGCACATCCTGTCGCCTTTCCTAGCCCAGAAGGACTTGGAAGCATGAAACGAGAACTCTGAGCGTCGCGATCTCCTCTAGCATGGCTCGGGCTCAACCTCCTGCCGTTTGAGCTCCTCAGAGCCTGGAGAAGACTGCTGCATCCGCTGTATCGAGGCAAGATCTCGTCTGAGACCCCTCTCCTTCGCCCACCACTGCTGCCTGACTTGAATCGCCTCTTGCTGACAGATGAGACTAGACTCGGCAAGCGCCTGAGCTACCTGTGCTGCCATATCCCCCATGGGGTCCCAATCCTGCTCCCACAGGTCCACTATCCTGTTGCGAACCGCTGCTTTGGAGTAGATGGAGTCTGGGATCCGGCATGAGTGTGGAGGTGAGGAGTGAGAGGCTGAGTCCAGGACTAGGATGACTGGGGCATGGTCAGAAAGTGTCGTCCATGGAACCACTCCTGACTCTCCACCTCTGCCAAGCGCCCAATCGCTGACATAGAAATGGTCCAACCGCTCCAGAAGTCTGCCTCCCTCCCTCGTGTAACCCCAAGAGAAGTCCAGACTCCCTGTCCATCTGCAAAAGGAAGGCTCCCTTCAGCTGTCCCGACCTCCCACTGCGAACAGGAAGGAGTCCCAATTTGCCTGCTCCGCTTGAGCTATACCGAGGAACTCTGGGCCCCGTCCCTGCTGATCCTCTAATGTCTCAAGGTTATTGAAGTCCCCTCCTACAATCCAAGAATCCATCTCTGGCAATAAGTCTGTCAAAGAGCTCCAGAAAGCGGCTCTCCGTCTGAGGTCGGTCGGGGCATAGATATTAAGGATGCTGATGCGGGATCCCTCAATATTCAAGCCCACCCAAAGCGCTCGTCTTGGGATCAGGGTGCCAAAACCACACATGTTGAACCAGAGAAGCGTCGATGGAGGTACAGACACCCCCGCTCCTCCCCTGCTCGCCAATCGAAGGTTCCCAGTAGGTGTGGGAGCGTCCTGTGAGGACCTTCCCACAATTACTGGTTTGAGAAGCCGAAAGCTTGTGTTCCTGCAATAGGAGCACATCTACCCTTCCCACCAAGGCTGGCTGGAGCTCCTATATGAGCACCATCTTCCTGGGGCCGCGGGTTCCTGATGAGTGGAACCCGTTGACGTTCCAAGAGATAATGTGTATACTCATGAAGAGGGGAGATGGGCCACAAACAGCTATCTGCTTGCGGTCGATGTCGAGGTGGTCGGAGGATGTCCAGGGTGCAGATGAAGGCGCTTCTGTGAGGGTTTCGAAGGAGAGGCCGGATCATCGGACCCATCCTCTAAAACCTTCAACAGAGGGGAGAGGCCCTTCGTCCCATGGTGGTAAGCTCTCTCTAACCAACTTGACGCCTCTGCCAGGGAAATACTGTAGAAGCCCGCTACCTCTGAGGTCCTCCACAGGCGGAGCCCTTCCGCGTAGACCCACTCCAGAGGCGGCCGAATAATGACCAAAAGGCAAAATCGTTTGGCGCTGTGGCGCCATCTCAGACGAACGTCACCCTCCTTCCACTGCTGCTGAAGAAGCTCCGCTGCTGTGCTACCGATCCAGTCTTGCACCTGCTCCTGGGACTGATCTCGAATTGTCTCCGAAACATTTTCATTCGTCCATTGCTCATTCCCGTCACTGGTGATAGTGAAGGAATAGCTAGGACCATCGTGGGGAGCAAGGACAGACAACTTACCCTCCGCCCCCTTTCGGAGGAAGAAGATGCTGATGTCTAGGCATGCAGGGAAGGAGCCAATACCCGCTGCATCCAAATAATCCCAAGGTCTTGCTTGGTAAAACTCCAAAGGTAGAGCTCTAGGAGGTGCCCTTGGGTGTGGGGATGAAGATGAGGAGTCTAAACCAGAGAGAGGGGTGCTCGCTGTCGAACAAGCTGGAGTGGTGCTGGCCATCTGCGGGGAAGGGCCTCTCCCCTCCGTTGGGCCAGGAGGGATAGGTGCGGGGGAGGTCTGTGCTGGCTTCGGGGCCGCAGGTGGTGCAGGCGGAGAGGGGGGCTCCCTCGGGATCATGCTCGAGGGAGAGAGGGGAGCAGAAACCACCGGTGCTAGGGGGGATCCTGGAGGGGGTGGAGGTAGGGCGACCGAGGAGGAGGGGGGAGGGGAGGGAGGGCGGGGTGAAGGATGAGGGGGAGGCTGGCTGATCTTCTCCTTCCCTTTCTCCTTCCCCTTACTAGGCTGCTGCTGATTGGTGACCACAGGGGGGGGCTCTTGCTGTAGATGGGAAGGCTTTTTTGGTCCTGCTTTGTTTCCTTTCTGTTTTCTTTTGACCTTAGTCGAGCCTTCCCCTTTGGGAGGGGGTGTCGTTGCCTAGCGGGGGGGATCCTGAGTTGCCTGGATGGGGGCCTTTTGAGGTTCTGTCCTCGTGAAGCGAGGGCAGGAGCGCGCCTGATGCTCGAAGCCGTGGCATCTCAGACACTGATCTGGGCGACCAGAGACCATAATGCGCCGCGTCACCACACCTGTGTCCGTCTCAATCTCGAACTACGAGGGGATACTTTGCGGATCTAGGACTGCCACTTTGGCATGTGGCACCCCTTGGGCTGCCGCTGCATCAACGAAGGTGTCTTGCATGAGCCAGCCAAAGTGCGCCCCCATGTCCTTGATGATCGGGCGAAGCTCGGTTGCGAGGCCTGGGAAAATGAGGGTAACTAGATGGCGAGGAATGCGGAAGCGGGCATCGAAGTCCGCTACACTGAAACCCCTATACCATGGGACCATAAGGATGATCTTCCCACCCACAGAAGTAGGGGACTGTTTGACCATATCGCTCACAGCCTGTGCTGAGGAGAGCTTGAGCGAGAAGATACCACGTCCCATGAGTGCAACCTCCTCAATGCGGCTGTCCTCAAGGTAGAGGGTGGACTGCAACCAGTCCCTGATGTCTGCTCGTGAAGGGGCGTAGCCAATGACTCTCCCATAAATGGATGTCTGGGAGAAGTCCATGGCAGCTTGCTTCACCAAGGAGACCTGATGCTCTGTCAGTGTTATGCGGTAGGCTGATGGAGGGGGGGGTCCGTCTGGGCCACCGGTTCCGGGCTCATGGCCGCCATACCGCACCGACAAACTGCGAACGCTCCAAAGGCGGGGGAATGAAAAGGAAATGGTAGAGACGAAGGAGGAGGGAGTGGTACGGAGGCGGGGGAGAAAAGGAGGGATGGAGAGGTACGGGGAAGCGGGGGGGGGAGAGGTGGTGGAGAGGGAGCGGGTGGCGGAGGGGGAAGGAAGGAGTAGGGAGGGGGGGGGGCAGCGCAGCGCAGGGCGGGGAAGAGGAGGAGAGAAAGGGAGGGGGTGTGGCAGCACAGCACGAGAGGGGGCGGGGAGGAGAGGCGAGGAAGGAGGGGGAGGGGGGGGGGCAGCATTGTGCAGCAACAGGGAGGGGGCAGGGGGGGTGGTAGCGCAACGCGAGGGGGGGGAGGCGGGGAGAGGACGGAGGGGCGGAGAGGGGAGGAGAGGTGGGGGGGTGGCGGGCGGAGAGGGAAGAGAGGGGGACGGAGGGGCGCGGCGGGAGGCGACGGCGAAAGAGGAGAGGGAGGGGGCCGCGCAGCTCGAGAGGGGGGTAGACGGGAGCGGGGGAGGGGAGGGGGCATTCGCAAGAGCTTTTATCATTCCTTCTTGTAGAAACTCGTAGTTTATGCTAGAGATAGCATCTAATGCTAGGCTAGGCTAGATCTAGAACCTAAAGCTCTGATACCATTTGTAAGATCCTGTAGGATAGAATAGATGCATCTTGCAAGAGGTGTGAGAGCACAATGAAAGAAAGATGGTAGATCTCTATTATGATTGTGAGAGAGAGGACTCTGTCTTATAGAAAGGGGGAGAAGGTAATACCTCCCTACATAGTGGCAATCAGCCCCTACATAAGTGGGAATCAATCCCTACATCAGTGGGATTGCCTTTGTCTTACATCATCACTTAGGTCACACACTAGACACATCATAGCACTTGATGTGCCTTTACAACACACACAAACACACATGTGACTCCCCTAGATGCACACATGCACCATAGAGCAAGCCCTTGATCATACTTACCCCAACATTTTAGGGGAACAAATTCGGTGCACCAAAAGCAGTATGAGACTTTTTCTGCCATGTTTGGAACACCAAAAAATATTCGTAATGACAGACATAAAGGAATCAAGATCTGCCTTGGTGAACATGATCAAAGGCAAATAAAATTGAATGTATACCACAAGAATGGACTGCACTATTCGAAGACGAACATGTAAAGGCCAGGTTGTCAATTTCCAATATTCAAGCTTTTTCCTGAGCTTGATTATATAGATATGAAGGAGCAGATATCTTGTTTGAAATGTAGACTAGGGCAAGCCATGGAAGCTGAATAAAAGAGGCAATGGAAGCAAAAACAAGATGCTGAAGTGTATCGCTGCAAATCTACTCTTCCTATGCTTCACGACATGGATCATTTAGTAACTATAGGTGCTTTGCATGGTTTGGAGATGTATGGCAGAAGACCGTTGATAGCGCAAGCATATGCTGATGATTCCTTTCTCTTGCCTTGTAATATGGGAAGGGATCTTCCATGCTTCATGCATACGGTATCTTTATATGGGATGCTGTTGGTCTGCACGTAAATTTTCAGAAATCTAAGCTTCTTCCTCTCCATGCGAAAGATTGGCATCATATCCTATGTCGTGGAGACATTGTTTTGCCAACAAAGCTAGTATGTCATCTTGGTTACCCTCTAAGGTGGACAAGTAGTTGTTGCCAGAAAATGGATTGGGTATTTGATGATCTGAAGAAGAAATTGGAATACTGGAAATTGGCTACCTCGCCTTTGCATGTGCGGTTTCGCATAGTCCAGTCGATTCTGGTTGCCTAAATGCAGATTTTTTTGCCCTTGATGATGTTTTCTATGTAGGCCACTCTATGGGCTATCCATTTGTGCCACTTATTCCTTGGTATGTGCCTTGTAGGCCTAGTTATAAGCAGTTAGGACACTTGGTACAGTTAGTACACGTACCGGCTAGGACACCTTGTCCTAGGGTTTTGTTAAGTTGGGTGTACCTTGCAGTGATTTGCAGCAATACACTTCATCATCTCGTTTTTGCTTCCATTGCCTCTTTTATTCAGCTTTCATTGCTTGCCCTAGCCTACAGTGGTATCAGAGTAGGTTAGGGATCCTTTCCCTCAGCCATTGACAGCTTTTCCAAGCTGTTTGGCAGCCATTCTCACCTCTCTACTTGCTGATCGGCTCTTCTTGAGGGCATTTACTACAAGCTGAAGTGGTTCAAGGCTGTTTCAAACAGTGCCATCACCGGAAAACACCTTTTTGGGGCTCCTCTAGAAAAGGCCCATCTAGTGTATGCATCTGCTGCTGTTTTTTTGGCACTCCCTCAGCATTTTCGGTGCCTTCCAGCCTGCTGCAGCTGTGTAAGGGTCATTAATTGAAGTCGCCTCCACACGGTACAGCTGTATGGCACATTTATTACATGTTTGGAGCAATACGGAGCTGTACGGTGTTGTTTCAGAGCTTTTTCCAGGTCTACAGCAGCTGCCTTGCCACACGTGTGAATTTCGCCACCTTTTGGAGCTGCCTCGTGAAGTGTGCCTGCATTCTCAAGCCCTACATCAGCCGATTTTCAGTTTTGGGGCCTGCTGCTACATTTTTGAGTGCCGACAGCCACCGAAATCAGGGTTAGGAGCTTGCTGCTGCCCTCCGGAGACCTCTCCTTGAGCCCATTTGCTCTCATTTTCCATCCCCTTGCCTCAAGCTGCGAGATTGTCTCCTTTAGTTCCTGCTGCACTCATTTGGAGGTGCTCTCCTCCTTGTGGGAGCACATTCTCTTGCTGCACTTCCAATTCCCAGCCTTCTCTTGGCACCCTTCATTGCCATTTGATGTCCATTTCATCTCTCCTCCAAGGGTGACTACCTGTGTTCGATTTGGAGCATTTTCTTGCTGTATTTTTTGTCTACATCGCTTGGTAAGCTTCTATCGCATTGATTCCTTTTCACTTCCAGCAAAACAATCCTTTCTTTGCTTTATTGGCATTGTGGAAAGCCCCCGTGTATTGCCTTGGAAGGCCTCGTGTTGCCTTTTGGGAATCTTTTTGCAGTAGGTACATCTTTTGATAGCCACGCATTTGCAGTGAAAAGCTTTGAAGCTTGAGCAAGTGAAAGGCATTGGGCAAGTTGCCATTACTTCTATTTTTGGTGGTCTAGTCACACTAGACAATGTAATTTATTTACCAAGCATCCACAAAAACCTCATATCCATTTCAACCATAGCTACTTGTGGATATCAGGTTCTCTTTGATGGTGTTAGGTGTGCAGCCTATGATGCTACATATCCCTTTACCATGGTGTTGATTGGCACATTGACTAGAGGGCTCTATAGACTTGCTGCATATGATAGATGCTTGGATGATGCTGGACTTGCAGATGCAGATGCCTATGCTGTTGATGCTTCTACCATGGCAGATACTCATTTGTGGCATGAGAGGTTTAGACACCTCAACTTTGGGGTCTGGTGAAGTTACAAAAGGATGGTATGTTTGTTGATCTTCCTAAAATGCATATGCCTTCAAAGCATGTCTGTGAAGCATGCTTGCTTGGAAAAATGCACAGCTCTGCATTTCCCAAGGATGGGAGAGTTGGTGCCTCTCGCAAGCTGTATTTGATTCATAGTGATGTTTGTGGACCCATGCAGGTTGCAGCTCTTGGGGGATTTTACTATTTTGTCACCTACATTGATGACTTCACCAGATATACTTGGATTTTTGCCTTGAAATCCAAATATGAAGTTTTTGCATGTTTTAGACATTTCATTACCTTGGTAGAGAATGAAAGCGGGCTGAAAATTGCCCACATTAATACGGACAGGGGGGGTGAATATACTTTTTTGGCCTCACGTGGCATACATCACCAATGCACTGTGCCCTACACTCCTCAACAGAATCCCGTGGCTGAGAGAAAGAATAGATTAGTCATGGAGATGGCTAGGCGTATGTTGAAAGGCAAGCATTTGCCTAACAAATTGTGGTTAGATGCCGTTATGTGCGCAAATTATATCTTGAACAAATGTCCCACAAAGGCATTGAAAACCATCACACCTTATGAGGCTTGGATAGGTCATAAGCGATGATAAAGCTAACAAATGCATTTTTATTGGATATAGCTCAGAGAGCAAGGGCTACAAGCTCTACCAGCCCCACACAGTCAAGGTTTTTGTCAGTAGGGATGTTGTCTTTGATTCTATGCCTATGCTGGACTGTCAAACTCCCATGATGCCTTTGTTTCCCATGATGATGTCACATCTGACATTACTCTCCTTCCTGTATTGGTCATTTGCAGCCGCATGTGCAGTCTAAAAATCAGCATGATTTACAGCCTGATATGCCTCAGATCTTGACAAGCCTATGCGCTTGTTCTCAAGTACCTACCTGATAAAATGGTACCTAACCTCAATGTTATCAGGCACAAACAAGAACTTACTATTTAGTCTGCGCTATCGACTACGTATGGGTTGTGTGGGGGTGTGGGCAATATTAGAAGTGCATTTAAATGTTGTGCTTTCAAAGTGGGCTATTTAATTCGACATTCTTGCCCTTCTTTATAACAAAGCATTGGTTACGATTTTGGAAGTACTGACAGATGTGTGTTGCAAAGCAGGGGTTATCAATGGAACTGCTCCCAACCCAGTTAGATTTTCTGAAATGTGTGATAACTTGGGAAGTGTGTTAGGCCGACCTTCTTGGCTGCCTGTCCCAGATCTTGTTCTGCAAGCTTTACTTGGTGAGGGTGCTTCTGTGGTAAGTCATCTGATCTTATGACAATTTTTCCTATTATCATGTAGTGCAATTTTGACTTCACTGTGTACGGCAAAGAAACTTCTTTGATTAGAACAAAGATTTCTTATTAGAAGTCTTTGTTGGCAGGTCCTTGATGGTCAACGTGTTTTGCCAAAAAGAGCTTTACAATTAGGGTTTAGGTTCAAATACCACTACATTACCGATGCTTTGAAGGCAATTGTTTCTTCGTAAGAAAATGAGTTCTTCCAACACTATTCTTTATTTTTGGATGCTGATTGTCATTGCTAGCATGTGAAATAACACCTTGAAGATTTCAATTTCATCACAATGCTTGCTGCCTCCCATTCAAAGTCAAGTTATACAAGTGTCTTAGTATGCAAAGTCCAAAAATGCATTGAAGGGCCCTGGCCGTTTGGGATCTCACAAACTGTATTTTGTACAAGATATTATATCATTTAGAGGGAAATCTTGAATATATCACAAGATTCATCATTATCGCCCACATAAGACTTCCTGGTCTTTTGAGAAATATATCTGTGCTTATACTTTTTACTTCTGACCTGATGTGAGATCAAAGACGAAAGGACATGGATGAGAAGCAACAATTCAGAAAACAATGAAGCATAGTAGAAGATGTAAAAATGTGGGTTTTCTTGTCTTGCGCAAAATCAGGGCGGCCATGTCTTGATGAGTTTTTCTGGTTGCATCGTACGGCGCACTGAAGTTGTACAATTACCACTTGGGCACCTCTTGGTTCAGATGCCAGTTGTCCTAACCGGCATATGATATCCAATTTTTATTATGTGTTTCCGTATCTATATCTTTAGCATTAGAATACTTTCAAACCTTTAAAGATTCAGATAGATTAAAGTTATGCTCAGGTGGTAGATATAAGCTATTCTTTGGTGATAAATTGGCCCCTTTAGCTACCTTCTCGAGTTTTTCCTTTTGCCTGAATAAGATCACTTTTGCAGCATTTACATAGTTGCAAACCTTTATTCAGGCAGATTATAGTCTTCTGCTGATATAAGCTATTCTTTCATTTTTTTGGATGGAATATTGGCCCATCCAGCTACCTTGTCCAGTTTCTTTCAGTGCTGCCAACAGAGTAGTGTTGTGTTCAAGTGGTGTGTTTTTAGAGGATGAGTTTTGGAATGTTCCTGGATTCATCTAGGTATATTGTGTTCAAGTGGTGGAAGCTAGTGGTTCATTTCATTGGTGGCTTATTGGCCAGTCCAGCCACCTTCACCCCTTTTTCCCAGTGCTGCCAACTGAATTGCAAAACAATGTTCATATCTGACACTGACTTTGGGACTAAGCATTTTGACTGATTGGAGTTACAAAGGTGCATCCGAAAGGCTGGCAAATAGATGGCACAAAGGGAGACATGCAGCAGTTGGAGGCAGAGGTGAATGCATACACATTTCCAGTCTCATGGACAAAAAGACTCTTTCAGAAACATCTTTGCAAATTTTATGACGATCAACAAAACAAGCTGCACATGCTGTGTTTTCTTCTTCTTGTAAAGCCTCGTACAATTTATTTCATCCAAAACAAGGCCATTCAAACTTCAGTCTCTTGAAATGAGGGTGGCCTGCTGCTTTTGCAGAGCAGAGGATCCGAATGTTCCACAAATCACAAAGGTTCTGCAAGCTCTTATGGATCGGGCATGTAGCTTCGGATTTAGGCCCTACAAGCCATCCACTGCAAGCTCATGTTTTCTCCAAAAACTTACAACTGCAAGCTCTGTTAATTGCAGTTTAACACTCTTCTTTGTGTCATTCTCTTTGCTCGGGCTTAGTCTTTAACCTCGTTTTTCTCACCTTTGTGCCTTCTCTGCTCTTGCAGATTTGGCCCTGCTGTGCCTTCTGGTCTTTCCTATTCCCTCACTGCATTTGTCAAGGCAAAGTATAACTCTTGCCATTGTTGTCTCTATGTGTGTGTGTGTGTGTGTATGGATGTATTCTAGTCTTACAAAGGTTTATATATTATATCTGTTGATCATCATCTATCTACATACCATATTCCTTAGATCCTCCGTCTTACACTTCACACAGCACAAGCTTTATCAAGTCATCCAAAAACATATTTGGAAGGTACACGTCATTGGACATGAGGCTATCCCAATGGCAACATGCCACAAAAGATGGGCTTCTATAAATAATATTTCTTCCACTGTGTGTTGGTAACTACTTGCAGCACTACTTGTCATGAGTCAGCTCACGAGCTTATCTCAGATTTAAGCTAGAGCCATGAGACAAGGTCATAGCCTATGCACTCACTCTGATGTATTGGAGGTGGAGAACAAGAAGCATGCATTGATAAGATGCCCAGTCAACATGAGAGTCAATGGACATTACATTACTTTTTATTCAGGGATATTTGGGCTCTTGATATAGGGAAGTTAAGACTTTGTAGAGAAAAGAGCTCATAGGCTCCTAGGAGTCATTAGCTATTCCAATGTTTCCATAGGTCAAGCACAAATATCACCTTTTAGACACTATAGGAGGACATCTAGAGATATGGACTATAGGGTGAAGCTCTATTGCTTGGGACACGGGCTTTCCAAGTAGAGATTCAAGACTTCAATTAGATTCCATCCGATTCCCAAAGATAGAGGAATTCAAGACTTCATGCCTCATTGCTCATCTAAGAGCACATATGCCAAGGTTTATGACACATTACGAATAATACTGATTCAACATGTGTGCAATCTAAGAAATGGTACTATAGAATGATCTCCAAAGATGGCTACAATCTAAACATTGTTCCTATAGCCCTTGTGGAAGTGGCCACAACATTGTGAATTACATCATAAGATCTCCTACTTGCACTCCACAAATCTCCAAGCTCGTTGCCCATAACTCATGCAAGGAGTTGACCACTCATTTATATCATTCTACCTTGTTGTGTTGCACCCCATCCATCCATGATGACCTATCCCACTTCATCCACTCATTATCAATGACTTCGAGCACGCACATTTATAGCAGGTATATGGTCTTACTACTAAGTACATAAACATCTAGCCCAACCTTGATATCAAATCCCACCTTCTCTTGAACATATTCTATAGCAATAAATCCAATGATTGCTCATTGAACTTATGGAAAAGAGGTTCCCTTGTCCTAACTAAGATCTCATCTAATGGAAGGCTTATGTTGACACATTGTATGATGATGTTCCAAACTAATTCATACTTGATAATCCATACATGTGTCTCAAAGACAAGCATGAACCACACTGATGCATATTTTTTAAACTCATGCATGATGCGTGACAGAAAACAAGGAAATATGCATTCCCAATCATATAAATGATATTCTATGGGTATAATACTTTGCAAATGTCTTCAACGAAGTATGATCAAGGTTTGTACAAAGTAGCATACCCATCAGAGATAAGCACATAGACTAGAAACACACCGATGCAATTTATAAAGCACTGAAGTATGATGCATGGTATATGATGGCTATGGTATTTTGCATTGGTCTTAAAATAAGTAAATTTGCGTTGGTCTTAAAATAAGTAAGATCAAGGCCAATGCAAAGTATCCTATTTAGCAGAGGCACGCACATAGGCTAGAATTACATCGGTGCATAATTTTTAACTCCTGTGCATGATGTTGGCAAAAAAACAAGGAAATAAGAAATCCCAACCATATAAATGATATTTGATGGGTATGGTACTTGCACAAGACTTAAACTTACTTAGTTCAAGGCTTATGCAAAATATCGTACCCATTGGAGATACACAAATAGGCTAGAAGCATACCAATGCATATTTTTTAATACCTAGGTATCATGCAGGGTCACCTGGGAGGTGATTTTCAACAGAAATTCGCAGGGTCACTCTTATCTTCAAAGAAATTCGCATTTTAAATCAGATAAATGGTATTCAATGGGTATGATACTTGCATAGACCATAAGCTAAGTGTAATCAAGGCTTATTCAAAGTATATACCCATCAGAGATGCATATAGGCTAGAACCACACTGATGCATACTTTTCAATGCTCATACATGATGCATGATAGAAACAAGAAATTATTTGTTTCAAGCCATGCAAATGATATGATACTTTGGACATGACTTAAACTAAGTAAGATTAAGGCCTATGAATATTTGATGGATATGATACTTTGGACATGACTTAAACTTAAGATCAAGGCCTATGAATAAATATTTGATGGATATGATACCTTGGACATGACTTAAACTAAGTTAGAAGCACATAGGTTGGAAGCATACCGATACATATTTTTCAGCACTCAGGCATAATGCATGATAAAAAATAAGGAAATAAGCATTCTAACCATGCATATGATATACGATGGTTACGATACTTTTCACAACCCTTAAGGTAGACAAGATTAAGGCTTTTGTAAAGTATTATACTCATCAGAGATAAGCATATGTATTCTTAACTATGCAAATGATATTCGATGGGTATGATACTTTTCACTTGTATTAAACCAAATAACTTTAAGGCAAGAAAATTTAATTGTATATAAGCTAGACAAAATCCTATAGATATAGAAGCTACAAAAGAAATGGCATAAGTCCTTAAGATAGACCAAAGGATATCCTAACTTTAATTAAGTGGGTCCTAGAATCTTCACGCTTTCAAATAGGATTGTGTGTTTTTCACACAAAAAGGAATGCTTATGGGTTACTCATGTTCCTCGACGTGGTGTAATCTTTACTTTGCATGGTATGAATACCAATTCATATCAAGACTAGCCAAGCTTGGAGAATTTGATTTCCTCACCTATTTTAGTCGTACTTTTAGATATATTGATGACATCATGGTTTTCAACCACCTCTTGATTAGAAAATTCTTAGACCCGTAGTAGGGTATAAGTTAAATTTGGTCTTCTTGTAATACGTGAACTACAAGTCTTTGCCAATAGTCTTTCTACAATTAGAATCATACAAATTCTTTTGCATTTGAATACCAGCGTCTAATTATCATGAATGCAAGACAAGGTCAAGCTGATCTCGTAGGGAGAGAATGGAGAGCTAGGTGATGTAAACCTATTGATCACTACTAAGGTCCACTGCAAAGCCATTGACGACATGGTTGTAGGAGCAAGCCTTCTGATAGCTTTCACATCCGAGACTTTGTGATAGCAACAAATCATGCTTTTGTGTGAGAAATGCACTGTATCTTTGAGATTTTGGGTTGTGGAGCAATAAATGTCCATAAACTGTCCATAAACTGTGGTTCACCAGTGCTATGGAACCTACATTCTATACAAAGGTGCTATAATTTTGTTGTAGCACCTTTGTATAGACTCATAAAAGAAGTAGGAGTTAGCAAGAAGCTTGGGATTTGAATTTCAAGTGCCCATAAATGTGTGAAGGAAATTGCAATCAAACTTGTTTGCGTCTCAACCCACAAGAGCTTAGATGCTTTCTTTGGGTGTCCTAGAAGCACACATGATAGCAGGGCTTTAAGAGACTCTTCATTGTTTAACAAAATTGAGAAGTTCTTTGAAAACAACAAAAAACAAACAAAATTGATAAGGGGGAGATGCTACAAGAGTGTCATGATTGATGCAGTGTATCAAGCTTGTCCTTACATAATTAGAGATCTAGGGTAGCCTCTTTTGCCATGGCTTATAGTCCCTTATGAAGGGCATAATATGTCAATTATGAAGGTAATGCATAATAAAAGCCACTGTTAAGGAAGGTTGCATGTGGAGCAAACATTTGGAATGTTAAAAAATACACTGAAGTTTATACCACACACCAAATAGAGTATTATTACCAGACCTACCAACCCCAAATGGTCATGCTCGTTGCATCCTACATAATATCCTTCTTGTGAAGAAGAATCTTTGAGTGATATTATTATGGAGGATTTTCTTGAAGAAGGTGAAGGGTCCAACAATAATGAGAGTTTTGAAGAGGGTCATACTAAGCAAGGAGAAGCATTAGGAGATGAAGTTACAGATTTATTTGATTTGAAGATAGGAAAAGCAATATATTTTTCATGATGAACTTGTATGGAGGGATTAGATAGAGGGATTCTTACTAATAGGAAAATTGATGTGATCATCTTTTTGCTATCTATTGATCTTGACAACAAAAGGAGGCCTACATAATGTAAAAAAGTAATTGATGTCTAGCCAATGCTTCCAAGGACAATTACTCATGTTTCAACTTTAAGGAAGCCTACATGTGATGGATAATTTGTCTTTTTGATATGCATTTGTGAAATTGAGGTTATTAAAGAAATGAAAAACATTGCGTTTGTAATTGCAGTTCATTGTCTTGTGCATCTTCTCTTCAATTTAAGTAGCTTGAGATCAAGGTACAACTGAATATGGAATCTTCAGAATGTAGCTCAACTCATGGGATTGTAGTTCATGTTGCTATCTTGTGCTACATGGCGGTGCCTATGAGTTGAAGAAATAGCTTAATATAGATGCATTAATAGGTGAAATTGGGTAGTAAACTAGAGAATATATATTGTTATAATCAATTAAAGCATAGATCTATATAGGAGGAGCTATAGAGATATAGAATTAAAGTGAGCAACAATTGAGATTACAAATCGATGCAGTAGAGAATATGATTTAAGAAGTTAAAAGCAATTAGAGCAAAGATCATGGGAGGAGGAGCTATTCTTAACAATAATTAGAGTTGTCCTTAGTAGTATTTAGAGTACTCATCAAGCTTGGTATACATATCTTCTAGTTGCATAAGAAAATTTTCTCTTGCCTTGTCATCTTTTATCATAATACAGTAATTTGAACAATTTGATTTATTTTGAAACTCTTTCATGTGACTAGAAAAAACAACCCACAACTGTTGATGGTAAACATAGTGTTGGTTGGCCTGTAGTAGTAAGTCAGTAAACAAAACAGTGGGCCTCTAAAATGCTCAATCAACTTCACCCTTTACATTAAGTTTAGAGACCAGACATCCTATTTTTTCTATTGCATGATGTGCACATATAATGTTGAAGTCTCTTACCAAGATTAAAATGGAAGATGAAAAACTACACCTTTTAAAATAGCATGGTAATGTCAGAGCTATACCAAGAAAGATAGCTCCATTCAGCTCTTTCTGAAAGGAACGTATGAAAGGAGCACTAAACACCATCATCTAAACCATGCAAACTCACAAAACATTGATAATGTCCATGGATCATATCCATCCAACTCTTGAAAAAAGGAATGTATAATAGTGAGCATTGAGCACAATCATCCAGGCAATGTCAACTCCTTAAAGTTGAAACCCAACTCATAAAGAGAATCTACTAAAAAGGAGAACCTACGTAGAGTCAGAGCCTCCTTGCAAAATAAAAATGGGGATGGCCAATAGGAAGACAATTCAAGATTTCTACACTAAATATATAATTCTGTCCATGATCCTCAAGAAGAACACCGAAGTTCACGAGATATCTGAAATAAATAGAGGGAATTTAGTGAAACTTGCTCCTTAGTTATTGTGGAAAGGGGATGAAGCATACTATAGTAGTAGTAGTCACACACAAAATTCTATTTAATCCTCACCTTAAGCCACAACCTTTGCTTATTCATGCCACACCTACTTCTTCATGCCATTGCCACCATTCCCCTCCCACCAAAATAAACCCCCCTCCCTCGTCGACCTGATGTATGTCCCCCCCTCACCATCCTGTCTCCTCCTTCACCATTGCGTCCTCCCTAGGCTTCTGAACCCCACTTGTTGGACAAACACATCCAAATTCATGCACAAAATACAGTCGCTATTGTAAGCAATTCACCACCTTCCTCTACAACATCCTAAGAGATGCCTTCCCACCAATTTTTTGGATAATAATGCACTTGAATCCACAAATAAAATACAAACTATCGTGCGATCATAAGCCATAGAGATGCCAATTCCATGAAAAAGAGAATCCTAGCATTTGGACAGATTAAAGCCTCAAACCCAAAGTACGATTAATCAACAAGCAAAACAAAGAGACGTTGATCCCCAATTACCACTTGATATCATTCCTGGGCTTCAATTAGTGTAGTATAGTAGTTCATCCTGATTATTGTGATAGAAATATGATGGCCTTCCCAAACAACTCCTCTTGATGCATTTGCTACAATGGACAACACCTCCACTTACAATAGAAATCTCATAACATACTCCCAAATGCCCTGAAGCTGCAATCAACACCTTCATCCTCAATCTTTTCAATGAATAAAATGAAAGAAAACTTGAAAACGGGTCTTACTACTATCAAACATTGCGGACTGGAGCAAGTGTTGTAGGAAAGGAGCACAAACACAATTGGAAGAAAAATATAATTTGCAAGAAGGTTGTTCCTACTAAGGAAGACAATGGGTATGTCTCTGCTACTGCAAGTCATTGCTGCAAAATTAACACCTGGAAGTACCTAGTTCAGACCCCTTAAATTGAACTATAGTGTTTTTTAGAGTTCCAAATATCTTTCTTCAGTGGTTTGAACCTCTATCCAATGTAAGTACACTTCAAGACATATTATTGACTCGTCAAGAACATGGGAAAAATGCTTCTATAGACAAAAAGCTATGACAGAGCCTCCATTTTCTTTGCAACGATTGCACAATCTATTGGTTGAACAAAATTCAAGTATATAGCTCTATTAAAGTCTACTTCTAGTAGTATCAATTCTTTCATAGTTTTAGGGTGGAAGCACGGTTAGGTGGACTAGCTTTTGCACTAAATAGCACCTTTGACTTAGCACCTAATGAGCACATAGCACTCTTCATGTACCACTATTCATGCTCCTACCTCATAACTCCTCCCCTCCCTTTTCAATTCAAAATTTCCTATGCTCCCCTGTGTTCCCCCTTTTACGAATTCTCTTGTGCTCCCCCCTCTTTTAAATTCAACTCCGCTCTCCTTCTCCTTTGTGTTTCCCTGTCTTTTCATTTCAACTCCACTCTCTTGCTTCTGTGTGTTCCCCACTTTTTTCAATTCAACTCCACTCTCATGTGCCCTGCTTTCTTCTCATCTTCCTTGGAATACTTGCAAAGCAACATCCATTACAAAGAGGACAAGTCCTGGTTCACAATCACCTGGGCACCTTATGGCAAACAGGTAATGAATACGATGGAACAGCATGGCCATATAGCTAGAAAGATGGAGAGATGGAAGCAAAGGAGGAAAGGCAGGAAGGCTTTTGTAGAAGTCAAGCCCTCGTGTGTGTCTCCTTGGTGCTACAATAACCAAGCTCAATTAGATTCCGTAAAACATTTAAATTCACTTATCAAACAGTGGGTGGTACATTTGCAACCTCAAGTTCATGCCACACAACACACACTTGATGAGGCTACGAAGTAGATGCATACGAATGAGGTTGCATCATCACTACTAACTCCACAAATAGCACAAATCCAAGGCAATCTAGAAAGACTTTAAAAAAAAAAGACAGACTGCAAGGCAACTTCTAACAGAGTGGACCACTAGGTGCTTACGAAACTACAATATGAAATGGAGCTTAATGAGAACTTGCTCTTGCTTATTATGCAACCATCAATGTCAGCCACAAACACTAAGGAATTAAAGAGCAAACTTGAACTTTGTAAGGTAATATTCATTCATGATATCAATTCTAATGCTTTGATAGGTATTGTGTATTCATTGCTTTCAACCAGTAATTAGTAACAAGAAATGGATAGTTGAAGAACGCGTATCTCAAATTACTAAGTGGTTGTTTTGTTGTGGTAGTTCAATTGTGAATATGAAGAGGGACAACTCAATGAGGCAAAGGTGCTCCTAGTTTTGTGCCAGGAAATGTTGCATGCCATGCAACCCAAACAACCATATGTTGTTGCTACCTATCGCCCTACGCCAGTAGTACTCAACGACTCTCTCTTAAGAGTCGACATCTACTCATTGTGGCCTATCATTCAGCCAAGATTAGTTGATGCTTCCTTGCAAACACATATACGATTTGTGTTGTTTTGACGAATGTGTCATCCTCAAGGCCACTGTGTGCATATGGATTGTTGTGAGATAGTTCCAGAAGCCACTAAGATCATGATTAAATGGCTAAGACAACTTTGACTGTGTCTGATATGAGTGTCATCTATCATGTTACTTGAGATATTCTTACCCCTTTGTATTATGTATACAGAAGGGGTGAGAACCTACTAAATAGTAGTTAGCAGCGCTCTGACACAACAGTGGTTACATAAAGTTAGGACTAGCATTAGAGCTATTAAACTAATACCTGCATATCCAACAATTCGAACTAGCATAGTAGATACTATTAGTTAGCACTATAACTATAGTGCTGGCATTGTTAATATCTATATGCTCATGTTAAGATAGCCAAGGGCTAGCAAGTCTATCATAACACTTCTTGATTAGCATACATCCACTAGCAGGCATTGCTAACTAGTACCATTGCACTTATACAATAGCATTATAAAATCCCGCTCAAACAAAATTGGTCAAGCTAGCACTAGTGTACTAACACTCTACTTGTTGCTAGCATTGATACTCACATTACTAGCTGCTAATCTAGCATTAGTATGATATTGTTAGGTACAAGCATTACTAAGTACAAGATAGCAGTAACATACGCGTCTAACAAGACTAGTTATATGCTAACATGATAAGTTCAACATCCAACAAGACTAGCTATAATAGCAATGCTATGCTAACATGATAAGTACAACATTGCTAAGTGCTAGCTATGGTAGCAGTGCTATGCTAACATTGTAACACTCCTAAATAGTAGTATTAGCACTAGTATGATACTACTAACTACAAGCCCACTAAGAACAAGTATGACAATAGGAGACATGTGCTAATACTACTTGCTATGGTACTAATGCTACTAGCATTGCTTGCTAAGTGCTAAGTTCAAGGTAGAGAGGGTATAAGGGAGGGGGAGGGAAGCATGAGGGGGACCGGGGGGGGGGGAAAGAGGGCACGATAGGGAGGGGGAGAGGGCAAGGCGAGTAGGGAAAGGAGGGAGGAGAAAGTTCCCCCTACACCGCTCCACGTCTTCTAAGTGCAACACGTGGGGGTTGTCTCCTTGCCAATCCTGCTCACACGAAGTAGCGTGGGAGATCCCCCACCCAGCTTGTTGCAAGAGCAAATAGGTAGGGGGTTTCCCCTCGCTTATTGCGCTGGCAACTAGGGTGGGAGAGGGGGAAGGTCAACCATTGTTCACTCCACCTATTGTGAGTGCATCAAGTAAGGAGGGATCGAGAGGGAGGAGGTGCCCCCTCCGCACCCCACCTATTTTGAGTGCAATAGGAGGAGGGAAGTCCCCCTACTCATTGCATTCACAACAACTTGGGTGAGAAAGGGAGTGGGAGACGACGGAGGTAGCTCACTCTTGTACCCTACATATTTTAAGCACTCGAGCTAGTTCAAGCCCCCTCCTACACTCCCCTTATTTCAAGCACAAAAGTTAGTGGGAGAGGGGGGAGAAGGAGAAAAAGGAGAGTGTGAAGGTGAAAGGCACAGTGGGGAGGGATGGGAGTAAGGCAATAGAGGGGAAAAGAGAGGCAATGGTTGAGAGAGGGGGACAGGGGAGGGAGCAGTGGTAGTGGTCGAGAGGGAGGGGGACGAAAGGAGGGTAGAGAGAGGGAATGGGTAGGGTAGAGAGCAATCGAGAGGGTGAAAGTGGAAGATGAGGGGAAGGGGGAGGGAGGGATGCATGAGATTGAAGGCAATGGAGAGAAGGATACAGAGAGGGAGGGAGGGGGAGGGGGGTAGAGAGACGAAGGGAGGAGGGCAAAGAGAGGGAGTAGAGATTATATAAGAGTTATGTTCGGTATGTTTAGCTTTAGGCTTTGACATTTTTTTAGTTTCTCTTTTTCTTTTGGATTTACCTTTTTAAGATTTGAGGTTTTTAGGTTTTTTTCAAGAATAACTACACTACATTCCACCGTTGTGCTAGTCCACTTTGCGTCTCAACCTATTTCTTCTTTTTGCAAAAGTATCAAGACATGGCAATAGGCGAATCATCTTCCCAAGCATTATAATACAAAAAGGATATAAATAATATTATATACAAACCTTCAAATAAATAAATAAAAATAATATAAAATAAATTAAAAGTAAAAAGATTAGAAATACAAATATGAGAAATAAATTTGTACAAAAAAGAGAGGAATCAAACATATGTTGTGGCCACTTCCACGAGGGCTATAGGAACAATGTTTGTATTGTAGCCATCTTTGGAGATCATTCTATAGTACCATTTCATGGATTGCACACATGTTGAATTAGTATTGTTCGTAATGTGTCACAAACCTTGGCATATGTGCTCTTAGATGAGCATGAGGCATGAAGTCTTGAATTCCTCTATCTTTGGGAATCAAATGGAATCTAATTGAGGTCTTGAATCTCTATTTGGAAAGTCCATGTCCCATCCAAGCAATAGAGCTTCACCTTATAGTCCATATCTCTAGAAGTCCTCCTATAGTTTCTAAAAAGAGAGGAATCAAACATATGCAAATCATAAAGTAAATAAAGAATATAGTACTCTTCTTTCTTTTTTTCTAAATTATTTAAATAATATTATTAAAAACAACATCAGACAAATTACAATAAATTAAATAAATTATACAATTATTTTAAAACATTGAAAATGCAATTAAATTGGATCATTTACATTATTTTACTATTTTAAAACATTGAAAATGCAATTAAGTTGGACCAAGGGACGTGTTGACCAAGAGTCTCACGGATGACACCTTTCATGGATCATGAGATCCACGATCTCTCATCCAAGGGCACGTGATATGCACCACTTGTGGGGCCTTCGATCTAAGCTCCCATCCAAGGGCTCTCCCAAATTGCGCGTTGGTTGGCAGCCGTCATCATGACTCCCTGCACATCCGCCACGTGTATTTGTGATTAGTTTGTCGATGTCACGATAGTCTGCCTGCTCTGTTGGATCAAGCAAGGATCCAACGTCTTAGAGATGCTCATAGCCATCCACTAGATTGTCCACGATCCAATGGATCTGATTGGGGAGATGAAAGGGGTTTCTAACCATTAGATCAATTGCGATCCAACCATCCCTACAAAGCCGTGATTCTCCCTAAAGGTTAGAGTGCCCCTTTACTTTGGTGATTCCAATACCTTGGGAGTGGGGACAATTCGTATCCACCAATGAGGAATAAAAACTCCATTCTTTAAATGGTTCAGCCTCCTCATTGGCCCAAAGGCTAATCCCATTGTTAAGCCCCTGATGCAAAAGGCCCTTTTGAGTCCAAAATTCCCCTAATGAAACAACCACCTTCAAAACCTCTCTATTCATGGGTAGAACATGTTTTTTCCTGACAAAATCTGCAATATTGTGGAGCTTTGTGACACTTGGTATCTTGCAAATATGCTCTATGCATGGAATCCATGCTACTATGGAGGATATATGAAGGCTGCAAAAAACGGCTGATAATGAGTATGTACAGACAAACTATTCCATGTTTTGTAAGCCCATAGTGGGACTTGCGAAAAAGGGCATGTGCTCTGGTCAATAACTGTTCTGTTCAGCTATCGTTCGCATAAAAGGTGTCTATATCAGATGGGTCCACATTATTATTATCTTTATATAAACAAAATTAGTTAAAGGACAAGATGCAGCTGATACTTAGCCTCATGGCCTCTCAAGCTTTTAGTAATAAACGTTTAGATCGACCAAATGGTCTTTGAAAAAGTTCTACACATGATAGGAAAGCCCAAATGAGAAAATACATAACACATTGAAAGAAAAGGGAGACTAATACTGATAACGTACTGTACAATATTGCATTTCTTAAACCATGCTTGTATCTGTTTACTCTGCTGAATGGTTAACAGCTCTGATATGCATCAAAGACTTGATCTGGACATGAATGCTCTCAAACAAACTTTTTGATTGGCCAACCAGCAGCTCTTGAGGATTTTAGCCAATGGTGCAAAACTGGACAAATATCTAGGAGGATGACCAACTCGTCCAAATCTTTGGTTTTTTTAGAGAAGCGTAAGCTATGCCTGGCACCATTAGCTGTACTCTAAAACTTGCTTATGGTACCAGCAGCTCTTGAGGATTTTAACCAATGGTGCAAAACTGGACAAAATATCTAGGAGAATGACCAACTCGTCCAAACCTTTGGAAACCATTACGGGTTAAGAGAAGCCTGAGCTATGACTGGTACCATAAGCTGTACTCTAAAAATTGCTTATAAAAATTGCTTATAACCTTCCCTGTCCTAGACAGAGACAGTGATGTGATATTACTCCAGATGGAAAAACAAGCTTGTTACCTCATACGTGGGCTTCAAAGCAGTCCTGCTGCTGGCCTCCAATGACATAAGCTGTGGTTCTTAGTTCCAGTGGATCTGTCAACCATCAGCAGATTGTGTACGGCCACCTTGCATATGTTGTCTCATTAATGTAAAAGCTTCTTCTATAACTTCTCTATCTTCATCACGCAAACCTGCAAGACGCAAAGCACTGGAAAACAAAAATAAAGAAAATAACTGGTTCTGGAAGGAGTCAAAAAAAAATACAGCACGATTGCCTCGCATGATGAAAGATGTGTTCAGTTTTTAATGAACCTTCCTTGCTAAGATGCACTAGAAGGGACAATAAATATAATACCTGCTCAGTTTCAACAATGATATAATATAGCAATTTCGACCATTGGGATTGACGGGTACTTTAAAATGCCTGACTGCTCTAAGCATTTCAATGGCCTCCATTGTTTTACCCTAAGGAAGCAAAGATGTGTCATGAGAGATGAGCCTCCAATAGCCAAGATAAACATGTGCAAAAAATAACGAAATAAGACTTGACTGTGGACTAGCTCTTGCAGAGGGAGTTTCATGGGTTAACATGTACAATGCAGATGCAAATTGGAAGGTCTCTGGCAAAATCTGCTGTGTATTTCAGAATTTCTGAGTGATCACTGCAGATCCGAACCCTTGCATCAGCTTAGCACTGAATATTCATTAATTAACATTGGCTGAATATTGACAGGTCATGCTTAGCCAGAGGCACGTCTTGTAGCTTCTCTACAATAATTCATTTTTTCAATATGACCAGGAAAGTGCAGAATGCAAATGATACCTTCTGTTGGTTAAGACTTTATCTTCTACCTCTGATTTCCATTTTACAGGTTCTTCATAGCAGACACGAGATCAACCAATCAATTAGGTGAAGCTCTCAATCATTTTGATGATCAATGAAAATTACATTACCATAGATAAATATTTGACTATTTAGTGGCTTACAAACTGTGAAATTCTTTGCATGTAAACATGCACCTCTATTAAGAATACATTTCTATTAAGCACCTCGGTGTTGTGGAAGCCGCATAGGCTCTAGCTGGTATCACCTCCTTGTGTAGTGTATACAGATTTCTACTCCTAACAGTTAACTCCACAGACAACTTTTAGAAAACATCTCAAACTATAAGCTTGGTACTATTAGGCAGACTCCAGATGGGAAAGCTACACTTTCAAAAGTCATCCACCTTCTCAGTTGGGAGGATGACTGATCCCATGAGCTCATACTAATGCAGTTTCCTGCCCAAATTTTTGCAGCCTCTATTACCAACTACAATGCAATACTGTGAGCAACAAGCCTGCACAAACAAAATTATATTGACCTATGAGCTTTATAATTACGCCAAATGATTCTGGATAGTCTGAAGGGAAGTAAAAGAAAATGGCGCCCATGTAATCCAGGTTCATCCTACAATTTCACTTGCATAGACCATATTCATGACTGCATAAACGTTGTGACGTATATTAGATTATCACAATATATCATCAACAGGTACCACAAGGATGAATTGTTATTCTAAGTGCCTAAAATATTGGATATGCTGATGAATTCAGTTGCCAGAAAATGCCAAGAATTATCACATTTTACTGATTCAGAGGGAGACAAGATTAAATCACCATATGGGAATAAGGAGTGGCTTCTCTCAAGAACCTCAGTATATTGGATTATGAGTTTAGGATTGTTGCAACAAAGACTGGACATGGAATCATGGAGTTCTCACCCCATCTGAGGCACCCTCATAGCACCTTCTACGTGCATGCATGCATGCATGAGTGCATGTGCACTCCATCACGAAGGAACATGCATGCATCAGCACTAGGGATGCACTTCAGTGAGTACATAAAGCGGCCAGGTATGAGAGCTTTATACAAGCCATGATTGTTTCAGAAGGGACTCACTCCACCCTGAATCACATACTCGCTCTATGGCTATTGTTGAGGTTGCCAAACACCAACATCAACGAGTGTATTGCTGTTGTGTGCACCTATGCAAGGCCCGATTCAGCGTTGTGAGCTCCTCTCATTTCACTACTTGATGTCATATGAATGTTCAGTCATAGCTTCATATGGAAGGGTCACAGGCAATTTTCATACCACAAAATGTTGTCAATGAGATAATTAGCACTACGGGTGCGAAACAAGGGCGCCTTTTCCCCAACCTCTGTGGGCTCTACATTGATGAGTTAGTATGCTTGTGTACATACAAAGTCTTGTTCCCATCTTGCTATACCCATCGGATGTAGTGCTACTCTTAGACATGGCAAAGCTCCTACAAATGCATCTACAGTGGTATAAGAATTCTGCAAAAATGCACATGCCATGGGCCAAGTCCAGATGTCATCTCATCCGAGTTTTAGGTTGAGGCACATGGCTAAATCTCAATCATGAAAACCTGCCGAGAGTTGATATTGTGTAAACTATTTAATGTCTAGGAGGTAGACATTCAGAAGGAGACTGAGAAGATCAGTGATGTGCTGCCCTCTTTCTTTTAGAGATCACCTGACTCAACTTGGAAAGGCTCGTGAGGATCATAGGCCAACAAAAACCAACAATCACATTTTTGTTTTATATAGCCTAACATAGAGCGGACATTGCAAGATCCGAGAGGCGGCTCCCACTCGTCAAAGATGCTAAGACTCAAAGACAACCACCCTATGTAAAATTGCCATATAGCCTCCTTAAGTAAAGGAAAATTCAAGAATACATTTCAAAGTACGCTCAAAATTTGGTTATCATCACTGGGATCAAATAGATTGCATTCAAATATAACAGCTTCGAAGACATTATGGAAAGCTTTCAAATCAGACAGACTCATAAACCCTTCATAGAAGGGCCAAAATGGGCGACCCCTATATCCTGTTACACTGTCTATCTTATTCATCTCTTACAAGTTGAAAACCTATACTAGCATTCCCATAGATCTCTTGAATTTGAGTTTAAAAAAGTAACAAGAATATAACATGTTCCAAATCTTGTCTGTTACTGTTAGGATTTCTTTTGCAACAGACAACATTCCTCAAGAGCCTCGGTAGATTTGAACTCTACAAGAATGAAGTGGAGAAAGCCTACATAACTTCTGTATCTAATTGAGATGCGATGACATAGAGACACACTATTGCAACAGATCGGAGAGTAGTAGGAGGTGACAGTGCCATACCAATGCAGACTCGGGCACTGAAGTAGATCACTCATGAGAGTGGACCAAAGCCATGCCCCTCCTGAAAGAGGCAGTGGTATCATCTCCCGGTCTCATGGTAGTCTAGCTATATCTCGACCTCCCTCAACATGCATAACTTGCAAATTTATAACTCCCTGGGTATACTTGCAGCTCTCTCTGCCTCAATCCTCAACTGATGAGATGAGACCTGCATGCGTCCAATGGTAGTTCTCAATGCATGTAAGACTGCTATGCACTCAACATACTGAGGTCTGATGATGGAGTCCATCATCTGATACTCTCAAGAAGTGGTTGTAATAGAACTGGATCTTGGTGGGAAACTCTTGTTCCTCACTACAAGTCTGCGACTAAGGAGCTAAAGGAGATTTGACCGTATGATACGATTAATCTCATCACATGGGATCAACTTGGGCGGTGCATCCATACTATACTGAAAGGGGGAAGCCAGTACATCTAAACACCGTGATTGGCAAACCATGTGGATATGCATGCATGCAATACTGTATTAAACTCATTCTTTGCTAGCCATCTAGATGACTCTAGTGCCAACCTCGGTAGTCTCTAGTGGGGTAAAGCCCAAACTCTATGGAGTAATGTCAAAAAAATGGCATCAACCTAGAGAGGTGTCATGGCAAACTCTTCCTGTGCTATCTGATGAGGGATTGAGGGCTTACTTCAAATCATCCTAGATCCCATAGTCAGTCGTAGCCACTAATAAAGAGAAATCTTCGAAAAAAAATAAAAGTTTAAAATTGATGTTTTATATATAGTTAGTAATCCACAAGGGTGGTGCTTTTGGGAGACAAAAGATGGGGGCAGCATCTTGCAGCTGTCGTAAGGCAGCATGGAGAAGTCTCGAACAGTCTAGAATAGCCTAGAGCAACCATGAAGCAGCTTCGAGCAGTCTGGAGCAAGCTAGAGCATTTGAGAGCAGCTTGGGAGGGATGGAACAGCCAGCCTACTGAGCCCTCTCAGTCCCCCCTCCTTATAGGGGTGAGAAGGGGGCTCCCAAAGAGGAAGAAGGCCGTGAAGTAACTTCAAAATGGAAAGGATGGGCAAGTAAAGGGTGAGAAGGACAAGTTGTAGGTGCAAGCGGAAAGGCTATGTGAATCATAGACAGGTGTCAATTTCCACAGTTTCTGGCCTTTTCTTGCAGATCCTCGTGCACTTATGTAAATTTTTAATATTTTGCAGCAAGCAGGTGCAAAAAGGATGCAATAAATGTAGGTGAATGGATTTTGGCAGGTGCAGTCTGCAATATCGACTGGAAAAAATGCATTAAAAGCCGCTTTCCCATTTCTTTTCCTGCATCTGATACACTCTATGAGGTCATGAATGCAGTTGGGAACCAGAAATCTGCAGAACTTAGAAATTAGAGCATTGGATGGTGATTTTCTTCACACGTTGATCAGGAAAAAAAAGGAAAGACAACCAGGAATTATGTACTTCACCATGTCAGATAGCTGAGACTTCATAGGGATCAGCTGCAATGTGGGCTCGTAGATGATGAGCTTATGAGCCAGGTTCCAGAGCAGGTGTCTTTGTATTAGGCACCGAGATAAACCCCCCACAAAAACTGACTGAACATGGATCACACAGACTCAGAGAGAGCCAAAAGACTACACAGCCCGAAACAGATAAACTTAGAACTGAACTGAACTTTCCCCCAAAACTCAGAGAACAGTCAGCCTCAGAATACTAAAAACTCACAGCCCACACTCCTAAGTTTCCATCAAGGACAACAGCTTGTAACTCCCACAAAGCTGCAACAGCGCCACCTCCTCTCCTTCTCTATCACTACCCAGCTCGCTTAGGACAACCATCATCGACGAAAGGTCACGTTCCATTGCACCTTAGCCTGCAATTCCTTGGTCACTCTATCTCTTTGCATACGGAGTTCATGGAGTCTCTGTTGCCCAAAGTCCTTCAGCTAGCAGAAAACGATACACAGCTATGCCTCAAGCTGTCCTAATCGATGAATCATCACCAACCATGCACCAACCTCAAGCTTCTTTCCTGCTATCTTCATTTCTCACGGAGAGCTTAGCTCACATGTATAGCGTCACCCGCACAGCCAGGTAGCTTCCTCAATCAGACCAAAAACAGCCTTTCCATACGATCTCAGCCAGACCACGCATTGTCTGCATCAGCTCACGTGCAAACAACAACTGTCCTGCCTGTGTGGTAGCCATGCTCAGCCAACTACAAACAGCTCGCTATTTCTGGAGATCTCCAGCGCCAAGGTCTTCTCAGCGCACACAAGCTCACAAACTCCCTTACGTGAAGACAATCAGCAGCATCCGCAATTCTCTCCCATTCGATCTAAATTCACCATGTAGCTGTAGCCCAGGAGCACCCAAAGCTTATCCTTTCCAAACCTAGAGTCCCTTTGTGCCAAGCATGCAGTCGGAAATCCCCATCCCATCACATATCTAGGCCTTCACTTGATGGGCGCTCAGCCTTTCGCTTATGCACCCCCTCTCTTTCGTCTACGAGACTCTCCAAATCTGGTCGTCCAGCCTTCTCTTCAAGGAGCCCCCCTTGCATCGTAGATCCTTCCAGTGTAAAACCGAATCAGCTCCCAGCCGCCATCTTCACGTAGCTCCAGCTCACAGTCCAGAAGCTCCGCTTCATCCTTTCGCATAGCCACCTTGCATGCACACATTCCCTTCCAGATTTTCCAGCCACGTCATCACGTAGAATTTACCACTCTTCCATTTAAAAAATGCAAATATCCCCCCAAGGCACATTAAATGCACATTTTGGACCTTTAGTCACACAATTCCCACACATTAGCATGCACATTAAAGCTTGCATGCACCCCCGTACACACACATGAAAAGCCCCTTGACATGGACACCAGAACATATCAAATTCCTGTAACATGCAAGTGCACATTGACTCAAGAAAATATAAAAAAACCCTTCATAACTTGACTTTACATGACCCTAAAAACATCTCATTTGACCACACACTGGACACCCTTGCTCTGGAAGTCTGGTACAACCACATTGCATTTCATCATTCCCATGAAGTCCCTGCAAAACATACTTTATTGTCTCAAAAGACTATACATCAGTCCATCATGCTTGTGAAAGAAAAATCCACAAATGCCAAAAGCCCACACCTACCCTAGATGTGTACAACTATGTGCCTACCCACAGCTATATACAGTGCTCAAAAACTTGATACAGGTTTTGTCCTATCATTTTGCCCATCCTCAGGTCTGCAGACAGTCATGTCTTGCAGATAGGGGTATATAAGATTTGCATGTCTTCAAAGATATCCTCATCCATGAGGTCTTCCGGCTTGTCAAGTTTCATCACAATAGGTCCACAACTACCTATACTCATGATCCTATGAAAGTATTTCTTTAGTTTAAAGCCATTGACTCTATTCTTATGCTGCTGACCATCCAAATTCTCAAGTTGATATGAGCCATTTTTGAATTTCTTCGTCACACGAAAAGGTCCATCCCATTTGGTCACAAATTTCTTCTTAAAGGTAGAATCCAGACTACTGTTGTATCTCAAAACTAGATCACCCTCCTCGATTTTCTTATCCCTGAATTTCCTGTTTGCTCTCTTGTGATTCTCCTCTTGAATCAAAGCATAATGTTCCACCGCCCTTTGTCTGTCTAGTTGTGCTTCATGCAAATCCAATAATCGGTTCTGGAAAGTAGAATTTGAATCCTCGTTTATCTTCAACATAATCTGCTGTAATTTCCTGCGTAGCATCATGTGCATTTACATTCTTACCTCTTTCAATATGCTGGAGTGTCCAAACATCCAATCGATTTAACAGTTTCTTCACCGCGCTTGTCCATCTCTTCAAATGAACATGCTTAACCTTCCAGACACCTAAAATTTGCTTCACAACCAACAGAGCATCTCCCTTAATCATGAGTCTCTTAATACCTAGACTAATGCTTCAAACCTTCGAAGAGGGCTGCATATTCAGCTTCATTATTACTGCTGGCTTCGAGCTGAATTCCCATTTTCCGAATCTCCTTTCCTCCAGGATCATAAATGACAATTCCTCCTGTACTTTTATTTAAACTTTTTTGGTAAGATCCATCAAATACCAAAACAAATGCATCCTCTAGTACTTTTTCTTCATTCATGTCAGTCTTCTTCTCCACATCTTCAACTAAAATAGGTCCTTCCTTATAGGCGAGGAGATCAGCCAAGGAAGCTCTGGTAGAGTTCTTAACCAAAAAGGTAAAAGAGTACTCCTGTAACTCTACTATCCATTTAAGCATGCTCCTGAGATGTTTGTACTATTCAACATATGAGGCAGTAGTGAACATGAAATGAGAACCACAAAAGGCCTTGACAATAGATAAGATCGAAATCTCCTACAGGCATACAAGAGGATAGCCAAGACCAATTCAGCCGTTGAATACTTCCTCTCTACTTCACTCTTCACCCTGCGGCATAATAGACTGGCCTCATATATTTGGAACCCTCTCCCTGCTACAAAAGGATAGCACCAATAGCATCTGGTCCTACAGACGGATTCACATAAAAAGTCCTGGAATAATCTGGTGGCTTTACACTTGAAATATGAGTCAAGGATTCCTTAACTGCCTCAAACACCTCTTCACTCTCTACCGTCCATTTCAGAGGCTCAGATTTTACTACCTGCTGAAGAGGATACAAAATCTGAGATAACATATGAATAAATCTTGACAGATACTTCACCTTTTGGAGAAAGGTATGCAACTGCTTGGTATTCTCAGGAGAGGACAACATAACTAAAGCTTTTACTTTACCTGGATCTCGCTCAATCCCATTCTCAGATACAATATGCCCCAATATTTTAATGCTGGTCTGAGCTAACTGAGTCTTCTTAGTAATTAATTGACCACCATTATTATCAATCTCATAAAATACCTGATCCAGCTTGCCACAGTGCTCCCTTCTTCCACTGTAGACACACATGTCATCAATAAACACTTTACAAAATTTATCCAAGAAAGGTGATAAAATCAGATCTGAATTCTCCTGATAGTCCGAGGGGCCGTTGGTAACTCCAAAAGGCATTTTCCTGTAACAAAAACAGCCCCAGGGGATAATGAAAGTAGTCTTGATTTGATCTTCATGGGCTATGGCTATCTAGAAGTACCTTGAATATCCGTCACACAAGTTGTACATTTCATGACCCGCCACTTTATCAAGAATATCATCCAGAAAAGGCAGAGGATAGTGGTTTCTCTTTGTCACTACATTCAGAGGTTTGTAATCGACATAGACTCTCCATTTGTCTACACCTTTTTACACTATGACCACAAGACTTATCCAATCAGAGTGAACTACATGATAAATTATTCTTGCCTTGAGAAGCCTATCTATCTCTTCCTTCAGCAATCTCTCTGTTCCGGGCTTAATCTCCTTATTTTCTGAAAAACAGGTTTGGCACCTTCCTTTAGCTCAATCCTCAGAACTTCCTTGAAATCCCCTGATCTCCTCATAAGAGGTGATAAAGAAATTGGCGTATTTCTGCAACATCTTCAAATATTCTTCTTTCTCCTGAACATTGAGATCAAGATTCAATGATTGCTCAATCAACACTTGGGCTGATTCTTGAGAACATTTGGGCTCCATTACATCCTCGATAACCTCAAACCTATCCACCTCTTCCTCACTGAACCCTGCTGACCCCACAAAATCTACCTGTGAATCCTCATCTACCATATCCACCAATGCTATTGTTCCTTCATCACTTTTTGAAGTCACCGAGCTCTCATCCTCACTGCTGGTTCTCTCTTCCTCTTTACTTGCTGAATCTGAAACTTCAGCCCTGCTTACCATATCGAAATTCAATTTCTTCCCATTCATATGTACAGAAAAGATTCCTTTCTGCCAATTCTGAATTGCACCTACCTTCCTCAACCACGCTGGGTCTTCATTGGGCAACCCGTGAAATCGAGGAAATTCATGAGCCATCTCTCCTCTTGACTAACTTATCTCAAACACACTCCCAACCAGAAATACCACCCAACCTCTTCTGGGAAGAAAACAAAATGAACACTTTACTGAAAAAAACTTACCCTGCATCTGACTTGCATTCTTCTTCCTAAGAGCAATCACTTTCAAAGCCTTTTGAACCTTAGCACGGAGACGTATCACCTGAAGTTCAACATCAAGACATCATAGTTTCAATCCCTAACCACACAAAAATTCAAGCAACATTCCCCAGCCAGTCTTCTGGGACGTTTTGTCTTGAGTACCCAATCTCAAATCAAAACTCCTCCTGTCCCCAGCAGGATCACCAAAAAGATGATAAGGAAAAAAAAGGAAAGACAACCAGGAATTATGTACTTCACCACCTCAGATAGCTGAGACGTCATAGGGATCAGTTGCAATGTGGGCTTGTAGATGATGAGCTTATGAACCAGGTTCCAGAGCAGATGTCTTTGTATTAGGCACCGAGACAAACCCCCACAAAAACTGACTGAACATGGATCACACAGACTCAGAGAGAGCCAAAAGACTACACAGCCCAAAACTCAGAGACAGTCTGCCTCAGAATACTAACAGCCCACACTCCTAAGCTTCCATCAAGGACAACAGCTTGTAACTCCCACAAAGCTGCAACAGCGCCACCTCCTCTCCTTCTCTATCACTACCCAGCTCGCTTAGGACAACCATCATCGATGAAAGGTCACGTTCCATTGCGCCTTAGCCTGCAATTTCTTGGTCCCTCTATCTCTTTGCATATGGAGTTCATGGAGTCTCTGTTGCCCAAAGTCCTTCAGCTAGCAGAAAACGATACACAACTATGCCTCAAGCTGTCCTAATCCATGAAACATGACCAACCATGCACCAACCCGACGGAAGACACTTCTAGCAATAGCCCTGCTATCTTCATTTCTCACGGAGAGCTTAGCTCACATGTATAGCGTCACCCGCACAACCAGGTAGCTTCCTCAATCAGAAAAAAAACAGCCTTTCCATATGATCTCAGCCAGACCACGCATTCTCTGCATCAGCTCACATGCAAACAACGACCGTCCTGCCTGTGTGGTAGCCATGCTCAGCCAACTACAAACAGCTCGCTATTTCTGGAGATCTCCAGCGCCAAGGTCTTCTCAGCGCACACAAGCTCACAAACTCCCTTACGTGAAGACAATCAGCAGCATCCACAATAGCCCTTCTCTCCCATTCGATCTAAATTCACCACGTAGCTGTAGCCCAGGAGCACCCAAAGCTTATCCTTTCCAAACCTAGAGTCCCTTTGTGCCAAGCATGCAGTCGAAAATCCCCATTCCATCACATATCTAGGCCTTCACTTGATGGGCGCTCAGCCTTTCGCTTATTCACCCCCTCTCTTCCGTCTACGAGACTCTCCAAATCTGGTCGTCGAGCCTTCTCTTCAAGGAGCCACCCTTGCATCGTAGATCCTTCCAGCGTAAAACCGAATCAGCTCCCAGCCGCCATCTTCACGTAGCTCCAACTCACAGTCCAGAAGCTCCGCTTCATCCTTTCACGTAGCCACCTTGCATGCGCACATTCCCTTCCAGATTTTCCAGCCACGTCATCACGTAGAATTTACCACTCTTCCATTTAAAAAATGCAAATATCCCCCCAAGGCACATTAAATGCACATTTTGGACCTTTAGTCACACAATTCCCACACACATTAGCATGCACATTAAAGCTTGCATGCACCCCCGTACACACACATGAAAAGCCCCTTGACATGGAAACCAAAACATATCAAATTCCTGTAACATGCAAGTGCACATTGAGTCAGGAAAATATAAAAAAACCCTTCATAACTTGACTTTACATGACCCTAAAAACATTTCATTTGACCACACACTGGACACCCTTGCTCTGGAAGTCTCGTACAACCACATTGCATTTCATCATTTCCCATGAAGCCCCTGCAAAACATACTTTATTGTCTCAAAAAACTATGCATCAGTCCATCATGCTTGTGAAAGAAAAATCCACAAATGCCAAAAGCCCACACCTACCCTAGATGTGTACAACTATGTGCCTACCCACAACTATATACAATGCTCAAAAACTTGATACAAGTTGTGTCCTATCAACGTGTGGTTTTTTGCTTGGGCAATTTATGCGATGAAATGCAGACAATTTTGCAGAAAATTGCACAACGCTGCAAAGAAATCGCAAGTGCCAACTGTAGATCTCCAGCATAAAACCTTCTATTACCAAGATCTCCAGCATAAAACCTTCAAAGAATGTTGAAGAGAAAGGAAGATATTGCCGAAGGTGCTGCTGAGAGAGAACATACAAGATATGAGGAGCAGCATGGGTTACTGTATATCCTGTACTCTTACTAAAAAGGGAAGGCTTGTCTCCAGACACACCCAAAATAGACCCTGAATCCATCTCAGGTTTCAGCAAGAGTAAAAGTGCAACAGAATATCACACTTGATCTAATCTGCAAAAGAAGACTGGAATTTATCTTAAAAGCAAGGGACATTAAATGCCTCCATTCTGACCAAATTTGTGTATATAGATATTCTAGGCAATACCTGCTCCAACAAAGCATTTCCACTTCCTGCATATGCTGCAATGATAGAATCATCATTTTTTCCCTGTGAAAATGACTATTGACAAGCATAAGCAGGTTTATATCAGTAACTCATATTTTTACAATGGAGGATCTTCATTTCAAACAAAAAATTTATAATAAGAGCACAATTATGTAAACATATACCTTCATAAGACTAGAATCTATCCAATCTTAGAAATTGATATTTTCTGTAAAACGAGAAAAAGAACAAAGGAAAGAGAAAGACAAATCATGTAAACACTCATGTTTACTAGATGATTTGACCCTAGGGGGCCATCATATTTACAAGACCACTTGGCCCTAGTTATAGAGCAGGGATAAGGGGCTGCAAAAATGAAGAGGAAATGGGAGAGTGTGTGTCAAATACTTGGTTCTCCATTTTCTATTGCCTTGATTCAGGATTGCAAGCAGGTGCTCTCTCGCATCAAATGGTCTCCCCATCCTGCTTCTATAGCTTCATCGCTTCGAATGGAAAGCCTTCACTGGAGTGCTGTTTTTTACTCTCCTCTTGCTGTACAGGGTAGATACTCAGGTGCATATTCTCTCTTTTCCGGCAGCATGCCAACACTACAATCTTGGGATGCATCATAGACCCACATGGAAAGCTATTGCAGATCTCTTACTCCCTTTGGTTCCGATTCCAACATTGGAAGTAAGAGACACGCTTCAAGATTGGCATCTTCAGTCTTCAAGTCCAGGATTATCCTCTCAGCCTTTGCATCTATTGACTTCCTGTTGGGATATCTCAAGGTGTATGCCTCAGGCACACCTTATGTTTCTATGTGTGAGTGCTAGAGGCACAGTTAGGTGCCCACAAGCACAGTTAGGTGGTGGAAAAGCCACATAGGATGATTGAGTGAATCTAGGAGCAGATTGAGGAGATGATTGTGGAGCTCTGAGGTCATCAGTGATGTCAGTGACCTTGTATGAGGTGCCTACTTAAGGACCTCTTTCTTCTTCATTCCATAAGCAAGTATTCTGATTTTGTGTCCACTATACTCTTTCCTTTCAGTGTTCCAACATGGTATCAGAGCCATTTGATCCTCCTTGAGCCCATTTCTGCCACATCATCATCATCTTCTTCTTCTTCTTCTTCACCATCTCTCCCTCTTCTTCAAAAATTTTGCTTGAGCTTGTTCTCCTTCAATCCTCAACCATTTCCCACACCCTTTCTGCTGTAGATCCCTCTTGTTAGGGCGAACTTCGGGCTGCAAGCAATTGGAGAACAACCCGCGCTGCTGGTCGCCATTGCAGAAAAGTCGTCGATTTTCTCTTCTGCGTTTTCTCTGCACCTGCTCTGTCTTTTCTTAATTCCTTCCAGGGCAAGCTTCTACATACCTAGAGCTACCTTGTGCTGAAATCTGAGCAGCAATGGCTGCATATTGAAGGAGAAAACAGAGAAAAACCAGTCGACTTTGTTCAAGAAGGTGAAGGCGACCTGACGCGTTTTTTCGCCTCTTCTTCCCAGAGGATCTACTGTGGTATACCAGCTTTCTTTTGCCTCAGAAAGCCCCCTTTCTTTTGCTTTGAAGAGTGTGCTATGAGCCCTCCAAGTTCAGCTCTCTAGTTTTGACAGTTTTTACATGCTTTATGCATGGAAGCTCTCTTTTGAATACCATGCTGCTAACATCTCTTTTTAGTAGCCTGCTCAATAACTTGTACATATCTTCAACAAACTGGTTAGTAGTAAAAAGACTCTCTCATCCAAATGTTCTATAGAAGTATGTAAACACTAGCACACATCATGATTTTCAAATGAAGACTTGTTTAATTGAATTAGTCTTCTCTCCTAACACTTCTATTTATGTTCAATCATCCTATAATAGCTCTACATGGAGGAGAAAATCCTTCATTCTCTATCCATTCTCAACAAGGGATGTACATATTCTCTATCCATTGCACAAATTCCTACACCTACCAAAAGTGTTGCTTGAATGGATAGCATTTGCTCATTCGCTTTGGGAATTTTAGCCAATAGATTAGGACATTTATGACATGCATGCCCTAGCTTATGTTTCTTACCTTCTTTAATCAACCTCTTCTTCTCTTCATCAATTATGGAAGGAAATGGCGCCCATCCAAGACATGATTGGCTGTTAACATTTTGTACAATAGCTTTCTCGTTTCCCTTATGAAAGGGTTTACAAGGATTAAACTTCCTCTTAGCTATTTCAGTTAATTTAGTGAGGTCTCTAAGAGTGGTTGGGTTGAACATTTCAACCTTATTCCTTACTTTCGATCTTAGGGCTACTAAACATTTCTTTCTTCTATCTTCCTCACTCTTTCAAGGTAACTCTAAGAGAGTTTCCAAAACCTGGCTGTAAATTCACCATTACTTCATTGCCAAATTGCCTTAAACCTTTCCTACCACAAGGTCAATTCCTCTTTATAACTTGGAGGCATGAAAGTGGCTTTCAGCTACTCCACCAACTTAGCCCATTCAAGGATAGGCTCTCTACCCATTTGTATCAACGATCACCACATCAAAACACCCTTTTGTAGATGCAATGTGGCTTCTTGTGATGGACAAAATACAGCTCAAAGTGGTGAATCCCATTTAGGATCTTATCAGCCTCCCTTGCTCCACCATATTTAGGGAATTTAATTCTCTCTTATGGTTGAAATCTGACCTTCTCGAAGCAAAATTCAAATCTTTATTTCCAAAATTCAGCACTCTCTTTGTCATTATGGACTGGTCAATCATGTTGCTAAGCTGAGAAACCAGCTTATCAACAAAGACTCTTCTTCTCTTCTCCTCGCATTAGGATTATAATCCGTGTGAGGGAGAGGGATTTTGAGTTAAGGGTCTAAATTCATCACCTTGCTGTTGGGTGGACTCATTTCTCCTCTCATTTCCAAAGGAGAACTCTCTATCAAAAGATTCTTATCGGAAAGAGGAAGGTAATTCTGCTCATGCGTTATTGTAATCAAGATGTGTGTAAGTCTCATCTAATCTATCCTCTTCAGGAGGTGGCGATGGTGTTCTGTCCCTCTCTCCTTCAAGTAGTGGAGAAAAAGGGACAAGTTCATTTTATATTCTCTTCTCCTTCCATTCTTTCCTTTTACAAAAAAAAAAAAGAGGTTTATTTTACATCAAACGTGATAGAGGTTTATTTTACATCAAAAGTCAGAGAGTTTATGGTACTTATTTGACTCTCCTTCAAGTAGTGGGGGAAAAGGGGCAAGTTCATTATTATATTCCCTTGCCCTTCTATTCTTTCCTTTTACAAAAAAAAGAGAGGAAATGACTTGCTGTAATTTCAAAATAGAGATTTATTTTACAGCAAAAGTCAAATGCTATAGAGTTGGTTGTACTTATCCGACTCTTGCTTCTTTTGTGTCGAAAGACATCTGAAATGAGCTCTTGTTCCTTCTCTTTTTCGCTCTTCCTCGTCTATTTGTTGTAAACTGGTACACTCAATCTGGGGTGCTTATTTTGAGTGACTCGTAGGTCGATGATGGCTTTTGATTGCACCGATGGCTTTTGATTGCACCACTTATGCGCTTGGATCAAAGAGCAGTGGTTTTGTTTTTTCCAGGTCGTATGCCTGATGCAACGGTTGTGATGCAGTGGTTAAAATCCCTGCTTTGTTGAGGGTTGCTACAAAGCGGAAAGAGGCATTTATGAAGATATTTTTATGGGGTTCCCAATATAAGCAAAAGATTTTGCTTAAATCTCCACTCTTTTTTAGCAATCAATTGGTGCTTGTGTATCCTTGGATGCCTACCAGAATTATAAATGTCTACTCCCTCATAGATGCCCAGTATGGGTTGACGTGGTTGATTTGCCATTATATTGCAAACTAGCATTGCCTTACTTGGCTGAAGCTTTGGGGAAAATGATTTCCCCCACGTGCTTTTGGCGATGGAAATCGCTTGTGTTTTATGGGACAACTCACAAGCCCACTCCTCCACGTGGCTCGGCAGGTTGATATGGCGGCATGCCATCATATCAGGTTTTCTTAAAGTTGAAATGGGGTAAATTTGCAGGCTCATGTTTTGAACGTGGTAAATTTGCCCACATGCACTCTGCGGCAGCTGCACACCCGCCGGATGCCACCTGCTGCAGAGATAGGCAACTGATTGACTCGCACACTGGCTGGCTCGTTTGTTCGCAAAGTGCACTATGCAGCCAGGGGTTTTCTTAAGGTTATTATGGTGGATGAGCTACACAGACAAATGCTTTTGGAACATTCGCCTCTTTTTTTTGGGCAACAAATGGTGCATGTATTGCCATGGTCTCCCACAATGGATTATCAGGCTTTAATCTGACACAGATGCCCGGTCTGGGTTGAAGTTGTAGACTTCCCACAATGCATGGCCTCACTCGTGCCTAAAATTGCAGCTTCTTTAGGCAAAGTGCTCTGCCCACCACGGCCTAATGGCAATTCAAATCGATTTTGCATTCTTTGGGATACTGATAATCCCACACCAGACTCTTATTCAGTCACGGTGAATAAAGTGGACATGGGAAGTGCCTTTTACAAACTGAAATGGGGATTATTTGCAGGAGCTTGTTTTGACTGCAAAAAATTTGGACACATGGCTTCACAGTGTCCAATGAATCAGCATAAAATGCCTCCTGCTATTTTACCGGTTCAAATGCCTACCAAGGATGCTCCTACTTCTATTGCAAATAAAAACAAAGGTAGTAGACAGTTTTCTAGAATTCAGGATAAAGGCAAAGCTCCAGTGGTTTCAAATGGGAATGTTTTTCACATTCACCTCCTGCTATTCAACCCTCGACAAAAGGACAGAAACCTGTTATATTACTATAAATATCTGTAAATATGACTGCTCATATCAAATGTTTTACACTCAATGTCCAGGGCATGTGTGATAGTAGGAAATGGAAAACAGTGTGGCTGTACATCAATAGATTTCAGCCTGACATAGTGGCATTACAAGAACATAACCAACATGTCTATGCAGGAAAGACAGGACACTACTGTGGCTATGGCATTTTCTATGCTGGAGAGCACTCTTTCTCAGGGTTGGTCATTTTGATCAAACATGAGCTCCAACCAGTTATTGCTTTAAATGACCACAAAGGCAGATGGCTTGTTCTTCAATGCATTATTCGAGGAGAGGTGTTTGAATTTGCCTCTGTTTATGCACCTCAATCCTCTAGAGAAAGAACTGAAATTTGGGATGCCATGCAACAATATCCATGGAGATATCATGCCTTTATATGTGGGGATTTTAATAATGCTCCTCAACAGGGAGACAATACCTCCAGACATACTCATATGTTAACCCCTGAAAGGCATGCATAGTCTCAATTACTGATGCATCTGAATTTGGTGGACCTTTGGAAGGAATTGCAGCCTTTGTCACCTGGATACACATTCCAACATAATGCTCTTTCTTCTTATCAGGCACGTCTGGATCGATGGTATAGTATAGCTCCGCAACAAAATGGGGATTTTACATGCAAAATGTGGATTGACTATGCCTTTGTGCATTCAGATCATGCACCTCTATGGTTGCGGTTATCCTTTCATGATATGCCAGATGATAGATTGCCACAAAGGCGCCATCTGATCGTGAACAATAGCTACTTGCAACATGCTGTGTTCAAGGCCATGGTTACTGAAGCATCTCACTCTCTGTCTTCTCGCAGCCATGTTCATATTGATGATGCCTGGGATTCTTTTGTTTCCAAAATGCAAGTTGTGATAAGAAGTTACGGCAAGTCTTACATGAAGACTCTGAGGGAAACTATTGCTCAGGCCAAACTTACTTGTCAGGATCTCACTGAACTCAGCCATCTTCGTTCGTTGTCCCTGCATGAGCAAACAACACTATGCCAAGCCAGACATTGTCTTCAACTCAATGATCATAGAAAACTGGCCAAATGGGAGACTAGAGCCAGACAAAGAGCCTTTACACATAAAGGCTGCTCTTCCAAAGAATTTTTCAAAAGCTTGCATCAGAGGAGATTAAAAACAGAAATTTGTAGGGTGCTTATGCCTGATGGATCATGGACCACCTCGCGGCCACAGCTTACTTCTGTTTGTGTGCAACATTTCTCTCAGCAATTTGGTTCTGCAGTTCCTCCCTCACAGCAAGCTTTGGTTGCACGAAATTTGCTTTTACAGCATGTTTCTCCTATTATTTCCACTACTCACGCTTTGGAATTGGAGGAACCTTTTACTGAGAGGGAACTGTCAGATGCAATCAAATCTTGCGGCAGATGGAAATCTCCAGGATGGGATGGTCTTACGGTTGAGTTTTTTCTAGAATATTGGCCTCTTTTGAAGCATACATTGCTGCATATGGTGAATTCTGCATGGCAAAATCAGAAAATGCCAGACGCATGGAAGAGAGGTATTGTTAAACTCCTTCCAAAAAAATAAATCTGTGAATCTTTGGCAGACTGGAGACCTATCACCCTTATGCCAGTCATTTACAAAGTCACTACAAAAATGATTGTCGATCGGCTAAAGGGGTTTTTACATGATGGGTTGCATTGTGCCCAATATGGCTTTGTCCCGCGTAGGCATATCACAAATAACATTGCTAATGCCTATGTTGGAATTGAGTATGCCAAATACACGCAGCAAGATGTTTTATCATTGCAAGTTGATATTGCCAAAACCTTTGATATGGTTAAATGGGATTTTATCTGCATACTTTCAGGGGATATTTCTACATCCTGGACTCTTGGCTGTTCTGTTAGGCAAGGATGTCCCCTAAGTGCTTTACTTTTTGCAATAGCCACTCATCCAATGCTTCAATATCTGGACCACCTTTTGGACACTGACCAGTTGCATGGTTTGGAGATTACTGGCAGTCGCAGCCTGATCGCTCAAGCATATGCTGATGATTCATTCTTTACTCGAAAAAATACTCGGAGTGATCTGTCCATGATTATGCAGGCTCTTTCTACATATGGATTGGCTGCTGGTCTTCGGGTCAATTTTCAAAAATCAAAATTGTTGCCGTTGCATCAACAGGAATGGCACAGTCTTCTGTGGCCTGGGGAAATTGTCCCCGCTTCTCAATTTATTCGACATCTCGGCTATCCTCTAGGTTGGGAACTCACCCGTTCCCAACAAACTGATTGGATGTTGACAAAGTTGATGGCAAAACTTGAATATTGGAAGCTTGCAACTTGGCCACTACATGTTCATTTGCGAATCGCACAATCCATTTTGATCGCATACATACAGTTTTATCTGCCTCTCATTATGTTTACTAAGGCAGAGCTGAACTCCTTTATGTCAGCTATCATGGAAATTTTCTGGTGTGCCAAAAATGGCAAGAAAAGTCTCAGATTACTCTCTATGCATATTCTCTGTTCTCCAAAGATGCACGGGGGTCTGAACATTCTCAATATTCACATGCATTTACTTGCTCATAGAGGAAAAATGATGTTGCAGTTCATGCAAGGAGATCAGCCGTGGGCTTTAATGATCCGCTCTCTCTTATTACATATTCATACTTCTGCATTTGGGCATTGGCAGCCAACTCAGTGGGATTTCATATTTGGCTCTATCCAAGGCAAGATCAGAGGCTACCCTTTTGTTTCTCACCTGCTTCTTGATTGGAAACATATCTTATCCCACTTGGAATGGCATGGCCGAGACTCTTTGTCGGGAAACTCTTTGAGGGCTGAATATACTTATTGGTCTAAAGTATTCCACCCTTCTTTGGCCATTCAAGAACCAAGACGTTCTTACTTTCTCTTCTTTGGCCATTCAAGAACCAAGACGTTGTTACATGCCTGCTGGGCGGACCAACCAAGAATCAAAAAGGAGAGACTTGGTCCGCGGATCAGCCGGGGCTATGCCGCTCTTGCCAGGATGGAGCGACAGTGCTACCACTCCCACTTCCAGGACCCACGGACCAAGTCTCTCCTTTTTGATTCTTTGGTCCGCCCAGCAAGCATATACGGTAGCCCGTGGTGGGGAGCCGACCTTTCAGACACAGAGTGGGCTCGAGTCGAGCGCCTACAGATACTGATGTTTGCTCGGATGATCCGCAATAAAACCATCGGTACCACACCAGATCATTCTAGCAGAGTTCGGCGCCTCACCCCTACAGCTCGATGCGGCTTTCCAGGCTATCACTTATCTCAACAGAGTCAGGGATTTCAGCTCCTCCTCCGACGGTCGCCTCCGCCTACCTTGGCTAGCCCTATCCCCCTCTATGGCCTTATCCATTGATGGGGACCAGCGATGCTGGTATAATCGTCTTTCCAGTTGGTTCACCCGACTGGGCCTCGACTTAGACCGGTTGCCTCCTTTTCAGTACAGCGTCGACGCTCCACCATCTCCCCTCTCCCCCACTGACCAGGAGGTCAACCGGCTCATTCAAGCGGATCTGCTTCAGCTCCATACCTGGCGGATATGGTTTCTTCACCCCGAGCTTCCTGTGAAGCTCGACTTCTACCGCCGACACTGCCTCCAGATCTCACAGGAGTGCTTCATCACACCTTCGGGTTACACACAGCTTCATCTACCACATGCGCTCCGGATCTCCATCGGTCAGTTTAGGGTTTCGTCACACCGACAGATCAAGAGCAAACGCACAGAGGGTATCCCACGAGAGGGCCGCCTTTGCCCACTTTGCGACTTGCAGGAGATCGAGTCGGAGGAGCACTTTGCTTTCAGATGTCCTATCTATTATGGCATTCGTGGCCGTTTAATGAGAGAATATTGGACTCTTAAAAATTTACATGAAGACCAGCTACCAAACCATATAAAGATAAAGTACGCATAAGGCATGAAAAATCCCTCTTAGTATTTTGCGGAGTAAAGAAGGAATTACTAGCATAAGCTTGCGCTGTGGATGTTCTAGTCGCATATGGGATTGCTTGTTGTCGCATGGCAACCCTTTGGAGGCGCACTTGGTATGCCAGGTTGAGCGACCTGTTTGGCCACCCCTTGGCTGTAGGACCTGACCTCTTTGGTCAGGTTCCTATGGCAACACACCGGGGCTAGATGAAGGGAAGGACAGACATGCTGGTTGGCCCCCTACAGGCTGTTCAATAGCCCTTATAGGACAAGGGGGTTAGCCCCTTATACAGCTGTGTGTCCAGACCTTCATATAGCAGACCTCGGCAGCCTATCTAGAGCAGGAGTCGGCCCACCTAGAGCATGCTAGTCGGCCCATACATAGCCCCCCCCCCAAAAAAAAGAAAACTTCTTGTATCATCTTACATTGGATGTTTTGCCCAACAATTTAGAGGGTTTTCCTGAGATCCCTTGCAGCCTCTCTCCCTCTTTTTAGTTCAGTTTGTGTGGTCAGTTCCATGGTATCAGAGCCTACGGTTGGCTAGAGACCCGAGACGTGGAGGGAGCCTACAGCCAGTAAATTGTGTGGAGATTCGGGCTCTTGTTTGGAGGTGTTCTTAAAAAGGAGTGTCCGAAGGTGTGGACTGATCAGGTGTCAAGGAAGGTGCATAGTCTTTGAGGGTGTTTCAAATTCGAAAAGAGGTGTTTTCGAAGGAAGGGATAACGAAGGTGTGAAGGTACCTAGGCCCCAAGCCTCTTCACTATCTTCTCTAGCCCTCTCCTCTCTTTCTCCATCAATCCCCTTCTCTACCTTCTTTCCCATCCGCCCTCTTTTCTCAGTTCGACTCTCTTCACTACATGGCTACCCTGGCTAAGTTGACGGTAGCAAGGTAAAAATTCCCGTATTAACCCAACTTCCCCCTAGACTGTCAATTGGATGGACTCAATTACTGAGTGTGGCGGGTCATGATGGAGGCTGTCCTGCAGTTGTATGATTTAGCAGACTTCATATTGGTGGGGGTGTCAGGCCTAATCCCCTTGCAGGAAATATAGGGATCCTGCAACAAGAGGAGGCAAAAGGCCACGTCTCACATTTGGGACCGTGTCAATGCGAGGGTAAGTCATTCACTTTCCTAAACTGTACTCAAGTCATTCATCGCGTGAAGCACATGCCGATGACCAATAGTATCTAGGAGCATTTGGCATCGGTATAAATCGAGCCTCTTCCATGATTCATGAAGAGGGCCTCTTTGGAAGCTCAAATAAGGTGGACCTGTTCTTGCTTTCACGAACAGGATTATGCTGAGGAGTGTAAGGAGTAGTGCATGAGTAAACAATGCCCTGTGAAGACAAAAATGCATCAAACTCCTTTGACATATACTCTCCCCCCCTATCTGTGTTGAGGGTGACAAGCTTGCATCCTAATTCATTCTCAATCATATTCAGCCACCTCTGAAAACATGAGAACACTTCAGATTTGGCTTTTAAGGCATATACCTAGCAATATCTTGTGAAGCCATCAATTAGAGTCATGAAATATTTGTATCCCCAATGGCATTTGTCCTCATTGGGCCACAGACATCACTGTGCACTAGCTGCAATTTCGTTTGTGAGAATTTTGGACAATTCTTTTGAAAAGGAAACCGATGCATCTTACCCAAAAGACAACCCTCACACACATGTTTGGAAACTGTGTGAGTTTGAGGTACATCATTTGCCATGCCTTGTGAATGTAACTTGACAAGAGCTCTATAATTGAGATGACCCATTCTCTCATGCCAAAGATGAGTTTCAGCAAGCTATGAATCTGAAATAGCAAATGCTTCAATAGAAAGTGCAGCTGAGTGATGATCAAGGTGATAAAGCCCCTTTTGCAAAGTGCCAGTGAGAACTATGGCATTGTCATCACGAAGATCATATATTAAGCATCTGTATCCATCAAATATCACTCTGAAACCTGAAGTGGCAATTGCTGAAATTGAAATCAAGTTGACTTCAATTCGAGGCACAAAAAGAACATTTGTCAAAGTAATAGGATGGCTTGAAATGGATGTGAGCTGCACATGTCCAATTCCTTTTACAGCATAGGAAGTATTATTAGCACATGTGACAGTCCCCCCTCGAGGTGCATTAGCTAAGGAATGAAACAACTGTCTGCAAGAAGTGACGTTCTTGTGGAAGCACTACTATCAAAATACTAAGACTGAGCATCATTAGCAGTAAAGAATGCATCAACTTTGGAGGGATCGAAAGAGCAATGACAGGCCATGCCCAATCATCCTGGAGAGCATGTGCATGTGAGGCATCAACTGGCTCATGGGATTCAATTGCATGTGAGGCAGTGACTGTCAATCCTGCTTTCTTTTTCTCCGAAGCAATGCGCTTCCTGCATTCTGAAATTTCATGCCCTGGCTTGCGACAATAGTTGCATCTTTTCTTCTTTGACTTATCTGCTGTATTTTGAGATGCATTGGAGGAATTGCCACTGTTTGGAATCCTTGCCTTTTCTTGTCTATTGTGAAGCAAATGCATGATCAAGAATAGTAGCTTGCCTATTAGCACGACTTTGCTCTTCCTGCAAAAGCAAAGTGACTAACTGGTCAAAGGAGTAGTGGTCTGGATTACCCATGGCAACTAGCCGAAGGGTTGTAGCAAACCCTTGATATGTATCTGGCAGCCCATTCAATGTGGTAGTGACAAGTTGAGAATTTGGCACCACCTCATCAATATTGGCAAGTATGCATCCATAGAGTCACTAACTGCAATTGCCTTCTTAAATATGCAACACGTGCCTCATTGCGAATCTGATAAAGAAAAGCCAATTTGTACTAAACATCCTTTGATGTCCTGCATGACCGGATGTGTGGAATAATGATTCTCTTGCATGATAAAGCAATACAGGAATGTGTATTTGCATCTCTTGCATCCCATCTTGTTTGTTCCAAAGTTGGAGGAGCAACAACAGGGGTGCTAGAGGATAAAGCATCAAGAGGAGCACCCTCTGCAGAGGGACCAGCAGTAGGGGCAGCCACTGTAGCATTGGCTTGCCTCAGATCAACCCCAGAAACGATATTCCAAAAATGCCTTGCAACAAGAATATGTTTCATGAGATAAGACCACATCAGATAGTTGGTGCCATTCAACTTATCATCTTCACGAAGAATGCCAAATAAATCATGATTGTTGCCAGCCATTGCAAATGGGACAAGTCAAAAAGCACTGACAAAGTGACCCAAAAGAGAGCCTCAAGGCTTGCAACTGCTAAAAATAGGACTTGCTGTCCAAATCTGAAAAAGCCCCAAAATAAGTTGTAATTTGCAAGTGTGATCAAATGGCCTGAAATTTTTTGCCAATTTCACTGCAAATCTGAAAGTATCGTGCAATCTGCCTACAATAGACCCAAAAGCCCCAATTTGTAGAGCAAAACTGAGCCAAAAATGGGGCAAATTCAGGAAAACCCCAAATTGTCTGTAACTCTGTAATCTACCTGCAAAATCGTAGCCTAAATGCAAAAGCCCCAAATGTCACCAAAAATTGCAGATTTACTGCAATGTCTGCTCCCAAAATCGAAGCCAAACAATGATTGTATGCACAGATGAGCCTGCGAATGAATCCTGCAACTACAAAACAGTACCGACGGAGCTGTACGGTCAAATCTGACACAAAAGTACGGCCTGTACGGACGGCCGTAAGAGACTGTACATACAGATTTCTCGCGTGCAGTACAGACTGTACGGACAGCGTACGAAGCTAACGCACCGTACGAAAATCCGTACTAACTGTACGGAGTCAAACGAACAGCGGGTCTGTGCGGGACGTCCGATAGCTGAGCTTGACAATGGAGCTGAAGTGCGGGAGCTGGAGCTGGAAGCAAGAAGCTAGGAGTAGGGAGCAGGTCCAGGAAGGAAGTGCTCTGATACCACTGTAGGCTCACGAAAGAAAAAGGATGCACAAAAGTGGAGCAAGAAGTAGAAGCCGTCACATCAACTAGAAAAATGAAAATGAAAGTACAAAGTACTATAAAAGAGAACCCTAGGACCTAGTGGTTTCCCACTATTGTTTGGACACCATGTGCTTCTCATAGTTTAGATCTTGCCATTGAGGACATGGCAAAGTTGCCTTGGGTTTCTCATATATTGTCTAAAGCTTTGAGCATGGTAAATTTTGTAACCAAAAGACCCAAGGTCTTGAGCATGTTCAGGGAAAATAGTGACCTCGACCTTTTAAAGCCCTCAAAGACACAGTTTACTTATATGTTCATAATGTTGGAGAGGCTTGTTCAAGTGCGGCATGGTTTGCTGCATACAGTTGTTTCCCGTGACTGGCAGCAATGGAGGGATAGGAATGAGCCCAAAGCAATTGGTTTCAGCCACATGGTCATGAGAGATGCATGGTGGGAGGAGGCTGCAGCTCTAATGAAGACAATGAACCCCATGTACAGCGTTCTCCGATTGACAAATATGGAGGGGAGCACCATTGGGCTTCTCTATGAGTTCATGGACAAAGTGGGGGAAGCCCTTGATGCGTGTACTCACCTATTTGCAGACAGGTATCCCGTACTCATGAGTCATCCTTTGAAGTTTAGCATTTTTCCAAATTCCAATTAGCAAAGTGGCATGCTTAGAATTCCTTTTAATCTATGTTTTCATTTTTTCTAAACATTATCGGTTTTGCCTTTGATTCATAATTTCGTATGAAGGATTGAAGACCTTAAGGAGATCTGGAACACGCGTTGGGATTGGTTTAATAGGCCAATCCATACTGTTGCTCATTTCCTTCATCCTCTATGGAGGAATGAGCAGCAATATCTCGATAGAGAATTGGTGGATGGGTGGTCAGCTTATATGAGCAAGATCGTGGGAGATGATGATGATCTGCTTTTCAAGTTGGAGGATGAGCGTCTTCTTTTCCGCAACCAAAGCGGTGTTTTTGGATCACACAATGCACAGAGAGAGGAGACTCAGCTAGCAGCAGTTTCTTGGTGGGAAAAATATGGCATTGAGGCACCCCACTTGGTAATACTTAACCCTAGAGGCAATACTTTCTTATTTCTTGAAAACATGTGGGTATAGCTCAGCAATTGGAAGCTGCCACTAAACTGTAAAGTCTGAGAATGTCTCTTGTTTTGTTTCAGAGACGCATAGCGATGCGAGTTCTCTCACAAGACTGTAGCTCTGCTGTAGCTCTGGACCTTGTGAGAGAAACTGGAGTACATGGGCCTTACTCCATACGAAGAAGAGGAACACATTGTCCACTGTGCAATTGGAGAGGTTGGTCTTTTGCCATTGCAATCTACGATTGCTCGAGCAAACGAACTACCCCATTGAGCCTCGGCAGGTGAACCCCTACAAAATCGACATCACAAAGTGCAAGGAGATGCCAGTGATTCCACCTGAGGAGAGGGATATCTATGCCATGTTGTACGAGGAGATCACGGCTTCATCTCACCGCACCCGATCCTCCCAGGCAGCTGGTGCCAGTACTTCAATTGCACCTGCATCTCATGAGGATGCTTTTTATGAGCCTTCTGGGAGTTCTAGGAGGCTGATGAGGACAAGGATTCGGTTAAGGAGGAAGATGCTGACATTGATGATCAGACTTGACTTTTGATTTGTGACTTTGTCACTTATTATTGATAGACAGTACTTTGGATTCCAGCTGTAGTTTGACCTTTTTACCTTCATGGTCCATCACCATGGAGGTCTTGGGAGGTTCATTGATGACTCTACTTTTTATTATTATCAGTATTCAGTATGTATGATCAGTATGATCAAGATTCAATTATCAATATGTATGATCATTCAATATGTATGTGTGAAGATGATCATTGAATACTCTAATATGTATAATGTATGATCTTTGATGACTAGCTTTTTGTATGATCAAGATTCAGTATGTATGGTCACTGGTGCTTATACTTGATATGTATGTTTTTTGTATCATGTCTGCACTATGGAGTCACTTACAACGTTTATTTGCACATTTTTGTATATGGCATGATGCATACCCTAGGTATGAATGCACATATTTTCACATTCCGAATGAAACCCATTTCATTCATTTTTCGAAACCCGTTTCATTGATTTTTCGAAACCCGTTTGAAACCTCCCGTTTCAGAAACTCCTGGCAACTATAATCAATATGACCGGGAGAAGATGGCCTACATCTAGCACACCTACAACAGCCGATTTTCAAATAGATGTCCTACTATAGCACTTCGGAGTGCCTTGCTGAGGGGCCTTGCAGATTTTGATACTTGCCCTTTGCATCTCGAGCACCTACACCTATTGCCTAGCCATCTGCATCAACCGCCTTGCACATTTCGGACCTAGGTGTGCATTTTGGAGTACTTCACGCCGTCGACCAACTGCTGCAACAATCTACAAAAGCACCTCTTCAACCACCTTGCACATGCGAGGGCTGCTACTGCATTTTGGAGTCCTAGACCAGCCGCCATACTTGTTGGTTCTTCGTCTGGTGCTACGAATTTGTTACCTCACTTTGCACACATGGAGCCTTGTTCTCATGGTGAAGACCAATCGGCACAAGCCTCAACTTGGGATGAGAAGAATGCCAAGGCACTAGCGCTTTTTGGTTTGAGGCTGGCTAACAATCTATTCATCATCTTGACCTCAATAGTTCAGCCAAGGAGACACTTGACAAGCTTGAGAATATTTTCGCCACATCTACTAGACCTGAGGAGCAGGCTTTATATTCTATATTGGATGATCTATCCCTCTCTGAGATGGTGGATGATGTTTAGTGCTAGTAATTGTTTTATGTTGAGTCAACAAAGGCTCTCAACCTTGAGTAGTCTCTCTAAAATGAATGTATATGGAGTCAATAAGGGTACTTTGCCCTGGGTTGTCCCCCAAAAATGATTGTATGGTTTCTCACTTTGGTTGATGGTCTTGACCACCCAGTTCAGAGTTCCAGTGATTGTGCTAAGACAATTCGTGCCAAGAGGGGGCTTCTTCGACAATACCTGTGACAAATTTCCGCAACAAAGATCCACGCTACGGATTCCTTCACTTGCTCCAACGGCACACCCACCTCCCTAGTAGATGATGTTACGTCCAGGAGTTGAGAGGGGGTATTGGAGGCCAGCATCTCTTGATGTACCATGGTTAGGATAGGTCATGAGTGAGGGCATTTGTTGTGGGTGTGTCTTCCCCCTTGTGAGGTTAGCATAATGTAAAGTGGGACAAAGGGCAGATCTGTCTATGTGGAGGTCCCATCAGGGTACTATCAGTCTGGGCCAGTGAGGCATAGTTCAACCCATGGATCGAGGCTCGATGGGGCATGTGGTCAGGCTGCCTCGGTCCTGCACTGCATGCGGATGTTCCAAAAGAGGTTACGTGGCTGCCCTAGGCCCATATGGGCTGCTTGTTGCCACATGGCAGCCTTTTGGAGGCGCACTTGGTAGGCCCGTTTGAAGGACATGTTTGGCCACCCCTTGGCTGTAGGACCTGACTAGCAAGCTAGGGCTAGATGCAAGGGAGGACTGACCTGTTGGTCGGCCCCCTACTAGTTGTTCAGTCGGCCGTATAGACCGGGGGGGGCATCCCCTTATATGGTTGTGACTCCAGTCCTTTATATGGCAAACCTGGGCGGCCCATCTAGGGCAAGAGTCGGCCCACCTAGACCATGCCAGTCGGCCCATATAGAGGAATTGGTCGGCCTGTATAGTCGGCAGACTGGGTGGTTGACGTGCCTATACGTAGCATAGTTACCAGGGAACGAGAATGTTTCGAAATTTCAAGTGTCGGAATGGGAACGTTCTGAGAAGGGGGAACTGGAACCAACACGCCACGTCATATGACACATCATCAATTCATATAAAAATATACAAATTATGAAAAGAAAATCACTTTTAGCAGCTCTAAACTTTCCATTTCAGCTTTAGTCATTTAAAGACACTCTTAGAATACTCAAAACTGAAATGTACATGTTTGCAATGTGAATAAAGCGTAGTAGACTGTAGAATACTATAGATCTGAGAGCATATAATATGCAAAGTACAGAAAACGGAGGCCATGCCTCGAGCCTGAAGGCCTCAATACAAAATAGGACTCCACACCCTCGAGCCAAGTACATGGTGTATAGAAAAAAAGAGAGTCAGCCCTAATGGTCTAAAGGTGGCATAGCAATGGAGGCCTCTCCCTCACCCTGCTGGACCTCATCATCTTGATCCTGGTCCTGGGCCTCATCATCGTCATGCTCAACAGCGTCCTCTGATACATCACTATCGGAGTCCTCGTCAGGTTCAAATCCAAGATGTGGTTCAGGAGTGCACTCTGCCCTGAACTTGTTAAGCAAATGCAAGTTTGCATTAACAAATACAACATCATTTGCCTTCTGAAACCCAAGCATGTTTCTCTTTTTGGATGCAATGTTTACAGAGAGTGTAGAAGGGAGTGGAGGGAAGGGAATTGAGAGAGTAGAAAGGAGTGGAGGGAAGGGGGTTGAGTTAGTGGAGAAAGAGAGAGAAGGGAGTGGAGAAAGGTAGGAGGAGGGAGAGATGGAGGGCTGAAGCAAGGAGGGAGGGTGGAGTAGTTGGAGGGCTCAAGCAAGGAGGTAGTGGAGGCTAGAGCAGCAAAGGGGGGCACCGAGAATGGCACAAGAAGATGAGGCAGGTGGAAGACACGTCGCACGGTGCTTGTCGAGACTTTTAGCCAGGCCAAAACCCGAAACATCGGGATTAGGGCTGGAACGCATTCCGGAAACGCCAGAACAACATTCTTTGGTAACATGTCCCCAAGGCAGGTTCCAGACGCGTTTCGAACGATCCCTGGGCCTCTCCTTTTTGGAACGGCATTCCAAGTGTTCCGGATGCCAGAACGCCATTCCTTGGTAACTATGATACGTAGGCCCCCCCCTTCACTTCTTGTATCACATTCCATTTAATATTGCTCGTCCTCCTGCATTTATGGAGTTTGTGCAAGCAATGGGAGATGCAAGACCATCGTTTAAGCCTCTATCTTCAGAGACACTATGCACTCGAGACGTGCATGCAGAGTGGTTTGAGGTAGAGAAGGAGCTTCAGCCTATTAAGGGCAGCATGGAAGAGATACGGATGCACTGTCATGTCTGATGGGTGGTCAGATAAAAAAGAGAAAGCCTCTTATAAAGATCCTTGCCTCATGTTGTGTTACTACTGTGTTTTTGAGGTCCATAGATGCAAGCAATGACTCTCATACAGGTGATTATATGTATGGTCATATTAAGAAGGCCATTGAGGATGTGGGACCTCAAAATGTAGTTCAAGTAATCATTGACAATGCTAGCAATTGTCAACGCATGGGTGCACTAATAGAGAGTGAGTATAGCCACAGTTTTTGGACACCTTGTGCAGCACACGGTTTGGATCTCCTTATTGAGGATATAGGCAAGCTGCCATGGGTAGCCACGGTTGTTGATAAGACACGAGCTCTGGTGACTTTCATTACCCGAACACATCAAGCCCTTGCTATTTTCAGGGAGCACAACACATTGGAGATTCTGAAGCCCTCCAAAACTCGCTTTGCCTATCTCTTCATTATCTTGGCACGCTTGGTAAAAGTGAATGACAATTTGTGACACATGGTTGCCAGTGAGGAATGGATAGGATGGGATAAGTCCAACAAACCAAAGGCAAGGGCCTTTGAGGACATCATATTTGATGGAGACTTTTGGCATGCACGTGAGGAAATCATTAGCATTGTAAACCCCATCTTTATTACCCTTCGCCTCACTAACAAAGAGGGCTGCACTATAGGATTGGTGTATGAGTTCATGGAGAAGGTTGGAGAGGCAATGAAAAGCTGCACTTGGGTGCAGATAGACAGGTGCATCTAAGTAACAAGTTTTAGCTTTTGCATTTTGTCCTTTCCATTTCAAATTTGTAGTCTCTATAATCGTGAGGTTTCCTTTTACTTAGAATTTCAGATCTTGGATATATTTCAGATCTTGGATATATGGGAGAGTAGATGGAATAAATTTCATAGGCCAATCCATGCAGTAGCCCGTATTTTGCACCCTCTATGGAGGAGGGAGGACCAAAGTGATTGTCATAGGGATGGACCAAGTTCCTAGAGAGAGCATTCCCTGATGCAACTCAGTAGAACTCCATGGAGGGTGAACTCCTCGTGTTAAGAAACTCCTTTGGGGAGTTTGGTACAACTCGTGCATGCATCAAGGAGGCCCATTTGAGGCATGTTTCATGGTGGGAAAAGTATGACAAGAGCACTCCGGCCTTGAGGCTGCTTGCCATTAGAGTACTCTCACAGGACTACTCATCTAGTGCTTGCGAGAGGAACTAGAGTGTATTCTCCCTTTACACACCAAGAAAAGAAATAGACTATCCACTGCTCAACTTGAGAGGTAAGTAATCAAATTTACAGCAAGATTGAAATCTGAAAATTTGAAAGTTGCGTTGAACTTTGAAGCATGACTGCTATAATTTTTGTGGTAGGCTTGTGTATGTCCATGAAAACTTGCGTCTCCTTCGACAAATGAAGCCTTAAGACTCAAGGTCCAATTGAGGTGAACCCAGATAAAATACGTGTGGATGTCCCTGAGGACGACGGTGATTTGTTCCACCCCAGACATGAGGATGATGATGTGTATTCCTTTCTCGCTAGGCAGTGAGGAGCGAGAATTGTTACTGCGAGCCACACGATCACATACCCGTGGGCGACAAGGAGCTACAGAAGGAGAGGAGGCTGCATCTACTTCTCTTGCAGTTGCACCTACTCCTTCCTCTTCTTCCTCTTTTGCTTCTTCTTTAGATACATCATCTTCTTCAGATTCCGATGCTGAAGATGATGACATTGAGGGTGCTGAATCTCAGCCAGCTGAGGATCTTGAAGAGTAGAATCAGTAGATAGGAGAATGTAGCTAGCTGCTAGTATCTTCTAGCTAGTTACTAGTTAGTACTTCCAAGTTTCAATTTATGCTTTCTGGCATCTGAGTCCTAACTTATAATTGGTTTCAAATTGATGTCTAAACTTTCAACACTTAAACTTGAATATTTACTATGTAGGATGGTTGACAATTGTGTGCTAAATGATAAATCTGAATTCTGATTAATCATTAATGGCTGGCTCTAGGCTGGCTGGCTGCTACTCGTTTATGGATAATGTGTATACATTTTGATTTTAAATGACAATTGTCTAATGAAAACTTTAGTGATAAATTTGATGGCTAAATTTTAATGGCTAGTTGCTATTCTACATGCTTATGGTAAGATTACTGGTATTTCTACATGTTTATGGTAGGTATTTCTACCTGTTTAATGGTTGGCTGCTATTCTACATGTTTATGATAGGTATTACTAGTATTTCTACATGCTTATCATCATTTTAGCATTCCAGATATATGTGGGACATATTTGAGGCATTTTTGGCACTAGAGAGTACAACCAGAAGTTTCAAAAAAACCTCACTTTTCTTAAAACGTTTCTCGTTTCTACGTTTCGAAACATTTCTTGTGACTATGTTTCAGTTCAGTTTGTGTGGTTTGGTTTTCTCTCTCCTTTCTGTTCAGTCTCCGCTGCACTTTCACATGTTCTGGCACATAAGGAGAAAATCATGCTTCACTTTATGTAGGGTGATCAGCCATGGGTGTATATGATGCCGCACTTGCCTTGCGTCTGTCCACGGATGCTTTTGGTCACTAGCAGTTATATTTATGGCAGCCTTAAGGGCTGTCCTTTTGCAGGCAGATTGCCTTCCTTGGTCAGAGGTCTTTGCACTTCCTTTGGCCGTACAAGAGCCCCCTCGCTCTTATTTTATTTGGTTGAAAGGCATATGCCTTGTGGATGATGTGTGGATGCTGATGGCATGGTGTTATGTTCCCCTGCTGCAATCAGGAAGTTGGAGCTCAGCAGCATTATAGACCTCTTTGGCACATATTGTCACAGATGCTTCGTGTATTTCAGCTAGTACCACGTATTGAGATTATAGACCCCTTCAAAGACTAGGTCCTTCAATCGAATGATCCTGCAAATGTCACAGCTGCAACCTTGTACAAGGTTTTGCTGCTTCCACCTTCGGTTTCTGTTCATGCTATCGAATTTGATCTACGACTCGTACTTCTCAATGGTAGAGAAAAAGGTTAAGACAAATTTGGAATTGCAAACTCTCTTCATCAAAAGCTTTTCTTTTGGTGAGTTCTACTTGGGATCCTACCTTTCGGACAGATTTTTGCGCACAAACACATTGCTCCAGATATTAGTCACTGATATCTGTCTTTGTGGGAGCCAATACCTTATCTTTCTTGGCATTGCATCTGAGACTCATGGCTTCTTGTTTTTTCTGCAACGAGTCCAGGCACACTTCTCTGATGCTTGCTTTGCTAAACTTTTCTAGTTGTTTGGGATTCACCTGTCTCCCAAGCGTATGATCTTTTCTTTACATGGGTATGCTATGGCGCGCCATGGACTCTATGGTAAGGATCGAAACCTTAGGGTCTTTGGTGATCCATCCCTTGCCAAGTATCCCTTCTTCTGGGCATTTGCGGCAATCGCTCCTTAACTGTCTGCATGCTCGGGATCTGGACTATCCTGCTTACTTATCATACAATGAGACTTTCTAAATTGGGAATTTGTAGCAGCATATCCCCCCCTCGGGGAATGCTTCTTGTAATATAATAGCACATGGATTTTACCGAAAAAAGATTGATTGTGTATGTGTGTGGGTGGGTGGGTAGCCGGGGGGGAGGGGATTTCAAACTATAAAGTAAAGATAAACTACTACCCCCTCCGCTAAAAGCTTTGATTTACAGGTTAAATGAAAAACACACCACAAGATGAATGCATAAATGAAAATCATTTATTACCTTTGAGATCGCAAGTTTGTAGTAGATATCAGACTTCACCCAATCCTTCTTTTCTGTATAAACCCATCCTAAAAGTGCGTATGCTTCCTCTTTTTCAGGTTGCTCTTTGATGGCTTTTCTGTTCAAAAAGTTTCCCAAAAGAAACAATGCCATGTAAAACATGTTAGACATCACTCTATTCAGGCTAATCATCCACATTAACAAATTGCTAACTATAAATGAGGATGATTGCACAATACTTCCTAAAATAAGATGCATAAAACAGAACATTTGCAACATTTTAGCTAGTTCAGCATGTGGCTGTAAAAGGCTATAAGCTTTTAAGAAACACGGTTAACTATGCTCTTCAGTTTTGGCATTTTCCTTAACTAACTTCGAACAACCTCACGAGTGAGCCTAGAGTTTGTCAACAAAAGAAAGTTCTTAACATTGACTCACAAAAGTGGAAACATTATGACCTCGCAAACATTCAAAACTCAACAAACCAAAACTTCTAGCTCTGCATACTTACTCCAGTAATTGGATTGCCTCTCTGGACTTTCCAGAAGTAAAACATCTACCAGCCACCTGCAAAACAAGAAGTTTTGACAGAAGGTGAACAAGTAGGACATTTATAGTCTCAAATTCAAAGAATCGTATTTTTTATATTTTTTCTTTGCAAAAAAGAGACTTCTATTAAGTATTAAAGAAAACCATTAGAGCAAGCTCCATACAAGAATACGGGATACACCATGCAATGCATGAAAAGCTCAAGAGCCAAAAAGAAAGGATTGGGGCTGATAGTGCCATCTCAATCCAGTAGCAACCTCCAAGAAAAAGGGAGAACCCCTCCAAACTCGAAGAAATACAGTCCTCCTAGAAGAGGCTGCCCGTGAAGGGCCCTGCATGCTAGCCCATATGGCTATCAAAGTGTGAACCGTGTCACTCCAAATACCCATGAACACCTGTGATGGGTGTATCTGGGTGTCATCCAAGGCCTCTGTGCATGTGGCTCTCCAAATGTGCCAAGAGGAAATGCTAGCCAAAATCTCCCAAGAGGTGTCCACTGAAACATGTGAAGCTCTGAAAGGAATATGTGGTACATCCTGAAGAGAGCAAGGCTCTATCACCTGTCGGCGGATCGAGAGTGCCCAAGAAGAAGGCTCACCCTCATAAAACACCTGGGGCCCAGTAAGGGATAACCATGCGACCGAGCCCCAAGTCATGAAGAAAGGGAAAGTATGAAAAATGTTGAGTATCCGAGCAACTCCTTTCCAAACAATCCTCCCTTGATTGCAGTCCCAAAGGCAGAGTCGCACTAACTCCTCTGTAGAATGACAGCGAGGGCAAGTGGGATCAACCCCAAATCGTGATCTCCACAGGTTCACTGCAATCCCTCCATTAATAGAAAGCCAAAAGAAAAGAGTGATCTTTCTATTTCTGAGGGATTTCCAGAGCCTCCTCCAAAATTCCTACGCAAATCTACGATGATGAAGAAGCTATCCCAATGGGGGGCTCTGGAGGGAATCCAACCTCTACTCCTCAGCTGAAATCTCCTCGCATTACCAACTGTGAAACGAAAGAAGGGAATCCCGCTCTCTCGGTGCCCATGATATATCCACTCCCACTCTCCTGGGTCCCACTGCAAGCACCTGATAGGTGCACCTCCACATAACCACAACCTCCAAGATCCCAGGGCCAAGAGCAGGGGGTCGAGGTCTAAGTACCACTCTAAGCCCGCTCCATGGTCCACAAAACCAGCAATCCTGACACATTGAAAGGCAACCTCTAGAAGAATATCATCCATGGATCTAGAGAGTATACCTCCATCCCCAACGTCAAAGACCAAAGCATCTTCCCCAAGACCTCGAAGAGCGATCACCTGTAAAGGAACTGCTGTCCTCGAAAAAGCTCCCATCCAAGTGGTGGAAGTAATAGGCATCTCAACTGTCCATTCCACCGGGATGGCCGCATCTATCTGCTGAATCCTGCATGCTACTCCTCTGAGGTGACTCACGGACTATAGCCTCCGATCCTCAGGTAGCCTGATAAAAGCCTTCCAAGTGCCTACTGTGTAGGCAGGGCCTCTCTCTCATCTAGACCACTGCATGTAATGGGAAGTGCCCAGTGCTCTGCATGCTCATCAAGTATACTATCGTTCCAAATGACCGGCTGCCTATGAATCTCTTCAAGGGTAGAGGACGAAACTCTTCGGAGAGTGTTCCTGAAGCTCCCCCAAGCTTTGAGAATGGCAGTCATGAGAGGAGAGGCAGTAGACCTAAGAGAGGCGGAAGTAAAAATCCAGCGAGGGCTGTCCACCCAATCATCTCCCAAGGAAGGTGGGCAAGCCTGAATGCGTCCAAAAAAGAAATCCTTCCAAGGTTCCTGCCCAGGCATGAGTCCCCTCACCACCACCTTACAAAGCAATGCCCTGCACTGCAAGTCCGGGTCAATGATATTAAGGTCCCCTTCCCATGTAGGGAGAATAATGGTCTCCCAGGCCACCCTCGCTACAACATCTGCCGTGCCATCAAGTCTACTCCATTAAAAATTTTTGACTGTTCTAATGAGCTGAGTGATGCGATCCTTAGACCGGCATCAACAAGAACACACAAACCAGGCAGTGGCCAAGAGAACCTAATTCACTACCATCCAAGTGGTGGAAGTAATAGGCATCTAAACTGTCCATTCCACCGGGATGGCCGCATTTATCTGCTGAATCCTGCGTGCTACCCCTCTGAGGTGACTCACGGACTATAGCCTCTGATCCTCAGGTAGCCTGATAAAAGCCTTCCAAGTGCCTACTGTGTAGGCGGGGCCTCTCTCTCATCTAGACCACTGAATATAATGGGAAGTGCCCAGTGCTCTGCATGCTCATCAAGTATACTGTCGTTCCAAATGACCGGTTGCCTATCAATCTCTTCAAGAGTAGAGGGCGAAACTCTTCGAAGAGTGTTCCTGAAGCTCCCCCAAGCTTTGAGAATGGCAGTCATGAGAGGAGAGGCAGCAGACCTAAGAGAGTCGGAAGTAAAAATCCAGCGAGGGCTGTCCACCCAATCATCTCCCAAGGAAGGTGGGCAAGCCTGAATGCGTCCAAAAAAGAAATCCTTCCAAGGTTCCTGCCCAGGCATGAGTCCCCTCACCACCACCTTACAAAGCAATGCCCTACACTGCAAGTCCGGGTCAATGATATTAAGGTCCCCTTCCCTCGCCAGGAAGAGGGGGAAATCTCTCCTACCAAACCTCTCGCCAATAACTGAAAGAAACCGGTGATAAACTGAGGGGAGACCAGGGAACCTAATGAAAACAGAAACTCCCTGCTTGTCCTCTTCAACTGGGTCAAAGCCCAGTTGAAAGGGAAACAAAAAAATCCTCGGATAGCCTAGAAATAGAAACCCGGCTTGTAGCAGATCGCTCCTAACGCCCGGGGAATCTAGGCACACCTGAAAGAAACCTTGTCCCAACAAACGAACATCCTTAAGGTGGGGGGCGAGCTCCTAGGGAAGCGCCGCAAGCATCCAATCTCTAGCTTGTGACCTAGAGGGGTGGGAGCCATGGATGCGTGCGAAGAGAGTCGTGGAACACTCATGCTCCATATCCTTTTGCAACTGCTGCAGCTTGTCTTTTGAGAAAGTGACGGTTCTCGCGGCCAGTGTGTGCAGTAATAGATTGACTAAATGGGAACCCATTCGTCAATCGAGGTGGGATAGGCCAATTCAAACACAAAAAAGAACTCCGTCAGCTTTCCTGAAGCCCAGCAGACCCCTAAAAGAGAATAGGGGTACTCCAAATGAAGGAAGAGGGTGAAAGGAAGGTGGGAGAGAGGGGAGTGAGCAAGGAGAGGAGTCGTCAGCAAAGAGAAAGGGGGGGCAGCAAGAGGAGAGGAGGAAGGGAGAGGAGGGGAGGATAGAGGAGAGGAGTGGAGGAGAAGGGGGGGGGGACCCAAAGAAAGAGCGGGGGGGGCGGAGGGGGCTGTGCAGGCAGCAGCACGGGGGGGGAAGAGGGGGGGGGCGCGGGCAGGCAGGCAGCAACGCGGGGGACGAGCTGGCAGCAGCGCGGGAGGTAGAGAAGGGGAGAGAGGGAGGGGAGGCGGGGGGAGCAGCAGGTAGGGGGGAGGGGAGGGAGGAGGCAGCCCACGGGGGAGGAGGCAGCGCGCAGGGGAGGAGCTCGCAGCAGCGCGGGGGGGCTGCAGCAGCGCAGGAGGTAGAGAAGGGGAGAGAGGGCGGGAGGCGGGGGGGGCAGCAGGTAGGGGGGAGGGGAGGGAGGAGGCAGCAAGGAGGGGAAGGAGGGGGCAGCAAGGAGGGGAGCAGGAAGAAGGAGGGCAGCAGGAGGAGCGGGGAGGGAATCGCAATTTTTTACACATACATGATAAACATTTATTTTTTCCCGTTTCAAATTTTGGCACCAGTCACACAAAACAATTTCCAAATTCTTAAATTATGCAGTACCTTCAAGTTTTGATTTCAAGACAATTACGTGTGCCCATTTCATAAATAGATGAGCTCATGATCTCCTTAGAATATGTAGGTCGAATTTTAAAAGAATGGTTTTAGCGACTTGGGTATCAGAGTCGAGCTGTTTAAAAAATTGACATTTCAAACCCAATTTTGAATTTCCTTCCCAAAGAAACTTTCCTTAAGACACCAAAAGGGTATTGCATCCTATTGAAATCACCCCCCCCAAAAAAGCATCCTGCAGCAAAAGCAAAAGTACTCTCAAAAGATGTACACATGCCAATAAAACCAGAAGCATCGGAAAATGGACAGTTTAATGAAACAGCAATTGCCCACCTTGAGAAGTCCCTCATAGGTGCTGCTCATACCCAATGTCCAATTGGGATCCCTTAGTAATTTCGAACTCATAAAGATAGCCAATAACCTTGGGTGATGCAGCAATAGACCCTGCAAGCCCAAAGAGTTGCATAAAATAACAAAACAGAGCGACAAAGGCAAAGCCAAACCAAGGCCATGCCAAAACAATTATCTCAAGCAGGCAAATGATAAGAAGTATGTAAATTGGACCACATAAACAAGATCTTGAAAATCTTCTCCACTACCAATAGCAGACATGAACAGTATGATTTGAAAGGAAATAACTTCAGACCTTAAGGGCAATTTCAAAACGTGGTTTGAAAATTTTGCAGCTCAAGAAGGCTCACCAGCACAATCACTTCTTAACAAACTACATACGTCCATTTGTATAACTTACTAGAGTGTTGATAACTTAACAAAAGCACCAGTGCCACCACATAGCTTTCAGACAGCAGAATCGCTAGTTCCCCACTACAATAACCAGCCTTATTTTTTAACTAGAGACTCTGAAAACAGGAGCACATTTCACTTGATAGTAGAAGCATGGTATCTTGAAAATAACCATCTCATCTCAGTCAGCAAAAGCTGCAGCCAAGCTCCCCGTCATGCTCCCCTAGCTCCCTCCTCTCAGCCCTCTCCCAACCCCTCAGCTCCTTCAGCTCCCTCCCTCCCTCTTCCCTGTTTCCTGCTCCAAATTCTAGTTGCAAGAAGCACTGTTGTTTTCCAGGGCAGGGCCAGAATTCGAGACAGCTGCTGCTCCAAATTCATCTTCAGCGTTGCCTGCTCCATTCAAAATCAACTCCTGCTCCACCAATTGCGCAGACATCAGCAAGTTCCAGTTCCAGCATTTGTGCAGACAAGAGCTCCATTCCGGGGTCTAGAATCTGTGCCAACAAAAAGGCTCATTCATATTTTAAAGAATCAGTTCCGACTGCTTGAACAGAATGCTGCACTCCAAATCGTATGCTCTTGCTTCATTTTTGCCTGGAACAAGCTCAACTTTCAAGGCCAGGGAAGGAGAAAGCTACAGCCTCAGTTTGGAACTCATCATCTTCAAAAACGTGCTTCAAAGCTCCATTTCCGAGGTATATTTGTAGCCAGTTTCTACTACAAGAAGGAGCCTTCATCTGATCCATGTTCTTGCCTTCTTCATCTTCATTTTTGGAAGCTCTCAGAGAAGCTCCTCCGTCAACCCCTACCTCTCCCTCTCAGCTTTACCCTCTCCAGCTCCTCCCTCTCCCTCTCAGCCCCTTTCTCTCTGCCTCTCAGCCCCCCCTTCCCCTTCCTCAGACCCTCTCTCTCTCCCTCTCAGCCCCTTTCTCTCCCCCTCTCAGCCTCCCAGCCCCCTTCTCCCTCTCAGACTCTCACCGTCCTTTCAGCCTCTTAGCCCCTTCCCATACCCTTAGCTTCTATAGGTTCCCTGCTCTTCCTTCTACCTTCTCTACTTCTCTAGCCTTCATCTGATCCATGTTCTTGCCTTCTTCATCTTCATTTTTGGAAGCTCTCAAAGAAGCTCCTCCGTCAACCCCTACCTCTCCCTCTCGGCTTTACCCTCTCCAGCTCCTCCCTCTCCCTCTCAGCCCCTTTCTCTCTGCCTCTCAGCCCCCCCTTCCCCTTCCTCAGACCCTCTCTCTCTCCCTCTCAGCCCCTTTCTCTCCCCCTCTCAGCCTCCCAGCCCCCTTCTCCCTCTCAGACTCTCACCGTCCTTTCAGCCTCTTAGCCCCTTCCCATACCCTTAGCTTCTATAGGCTCCCTGCTCTTCCTTCTACCTTCTCTACTTCTCTAGCCTATCAAAACGACAGAGAATTCTCATTTGTGTTAGAGTCGGCCTCCCGATTTCAAATTGTTGAATGGATCCCATTCAAGCAATCCTCGACCACTTCCACCAGCCACGAAAACAATCATTTTTTCAAAAGACACGCTGCTGCAACCCAAGAAGGATGTGGAGGTTGAAAGCTCTACCACTCTCTTTGCACACATCCACAAGTCCTACCCTTCTAGGTCACAAGCTAGGGACAGGATGTTTTTGGCTTTATCATTAGACCTCACCCAAATATTCGTTTATTGGGATGAGGTTTTTTCAAGTGGTTTATAGCTCTCCAAAGGCCGTTGGCACAGTATTACATGCTAATCCTTTGACACTTGGTTCCCATAGGATTTTTCTCATCCCCTTCAATTTTGGATTTGATCCAGTAGAGGAGGACAAACAGGTTATTTCACTCTTTATCACTTCTTACCACAATTGGAGCATTGTTTGGGTAGGTCACAAAGATCCCTCCCCTCCTAGTTTGCCTCCTTCCACAACGGAAGCAATTAGGTCATTCCAGATGATCACATTATGCTTCACCGACCAGATGGCTCTCTATTTCAGCAAAGAGCCGAGATCCTAACATTCTAGATGACCACATTATGCTCCAGCCATCAGATGGCTCTCTGTTTCAGCAGAGAGCCGTAATAGCGGGTAGACAGGATTGGTGCCGGATCTCTACGACCTTTGGGATTTCGCTAGAGATTTCCCAAAGAAGAAAAGGCCCAAGAAAGCTTCGGGTGCATCCCCCCCCCCCCAAGTCCTTGCTACACCAACTACTCGTCTTGCACCGGCTCTCCATGATGGGTTGGAGTTAGAATTGCTGCTCCTCCTCCACTTACACATCAGGAGGGTACTTTTCTTGCCACACTTCACTTATCTAGGCAAGAACATCCCAATTTTAGTCATGGCTTGTGATACCCTTGAGCTTGTTCAAGTTGCGTCCAGCGATTCCCTAGGCCCAGTTCTATATTGATGATTGGGCATTGGATAGAGGCGGTTTAGTACGCATCGCATCAGGGGTTCTCGCATCACATCATTTTCCGGTGGTTATGGTGATTTCACTGACTCATTTGAGATGTCGTTCTTCCCCCGAATATCCAACCCATTGATACAAATGATGTTTCCTCCACATTTACACCATACATGACGGGTGGATGTTCTACAAAGAACCATGTGTGTTCTTTTTCAGTTATGAGTCTTATGACCAACCAACCTTGTTACACGCTGCCCATGATTTCAAAGTTGGCAGACACAAGGGTGTACAAGGCACCCTCAAGAAACTAGAAGTGAAGTTTTTCTAGCCTCATCTTCGCAATGACATCTGAAAGTTGCCTAGTCTCCTCCAACCCCTTGAGATTTTTGACCAACACTTTGAGCAGATCAACATCGACTTTATCACAGACCTTCCACCCTCCATTGGTTCCAAGAACAAGATGTGCCAAACCATTGTGGAAAGGTTTAGCAAGTTTGTCATGTTGATTCCGTGTAAAAACATGATTGACACATAGGACAACACCAAGTTGTTTCTTTGTTATGTGCAGCATTCAGACAGCCATTGTGTCCAATAGACACTCCAAGTTTACTAGTTTGTTTTGGAGGGCTCTGTTTGAAAATTTGGATACAAGCTTAGTTTTTCCAATAACTTTCATCCTCAATCTAATGGTAAGTCTTTTCTGTCCACTCCTTTTCTATACCCTCTTTTAGCCTATATCTACTTCCTTTTTTAGCCATCCACCCTTTACTTTCTTCCTGTTCAAGCTCTGTTTCTTTCCTCTCTCTCCAATCACGCTTTATAGGTACTCAGTAACTACAACGAAGACTTACATAAACAAAAGGCACAAGCAGGATTTGGGTCAGGATGACCCTGGGCATGTTTCTTTGGAAGCTCAGTTAGTTTATGATGTGATGCATGAGGGCTTTGATGATACACGCAAGGATTGGAAGGACCATGCTCACACTGTTGGAATAATGGGGGAAGTAGAGGAAGTGGCTGCTCTTTTATTTAGAGATTGGAATGACTTGGGCTGCAGTGACAGCAAGCCGTACTCTCTTTCCTGAAGAGGAAGTGGCTTCTCTTTTATCTTCTCCACAGACATTAGTTTCATCTCAGGGCTGGGGGGCCGGATCCTGAAGTTGCAAACTTGATCTTTTGGGTTCTTACATGTAAATACTTTGTAAATATGCTGTCATACATAAGGTTTCTTACTCTTAATGTACAGGGTCTATGTGATCCCAGGAAATGGAAGTTGGTTTGGGGATACCTGCATCAATTGCAGCCTGACATATTTGCATTGCAAGAGCATAATCAGCATATGTGTGCTGGTCATCATCGGCATTTTTCCAGTTATATGATATTTTCTATGCAGGAGAACATTCTTTTTCAAGTGTGGTTTTCCTAGTGAAACATGAGTTACAGCCAGTGGTTGCTTTAAATGATAGTCAAGGTAGATGGCTGATCATCCAATGTCTTATACAAGGAGAAGTCGTTGAATTTGCATCGGTCTATGCGCCACAATCTTCTCGCAACAGAGGTTCATTTGGGCTGATATGCAAAGTTATCCCTGGAAACAACATGCTTTCATTTGTAGAAATTTTAATTATGCTCCTTAATCAGGTGACAATACTTCAAGACACACACACATGTTAGCCTCTAAGCTTCAGTACTGGTCTACTTTATTGACTCAGCTCCCTCTTATTGATCTCTGGAAAGAATCACAGCCTATGCTGCCTAGTTACACATTTCAACACAATGCTCAATCTGCTTATTGGGCGCGGTTGGATCGATGGCATAGAGTTGATCCTCGGCACTATGATTTTCTCACTGTCAATTTATGGGTGGATTATACTTTCACACATTCCGATCATGCCCCTTTATGGTTGAGGATTGGCCTCCATGAGATACCTCATGACAGGCTTGTGCACAGAAGATTGCTCATTGTCAACAATAGTTATTTGGAGCATGAACCATACAAGGCTCTGGTTAAAGATGCGGTTCAGCCACTATCTCAACAGGCTGCCATTGGCATTGATTTTGCTTGGGAAGCTTTTGTTACACGAATCCAAATAGTCATTCGTAATTATCGCAAAAGCTACAAGAAGACCTTGTAGGGCAATGTTGCTCAACAAAATTTCAGTGTCAGTCTTTGACAGAGTTGAGTCACTTCAGGAATCTTTCTTATGAGAAAAAACAAATTTTATGTCGAGCAAAATATTATCTACAATGTGAATAGCCAAATGGAAGACACGTAAGCGACAAAGAGCTTTTTTGGATAAAGGTTGCTCCTCCAAAGCATTTTTTAAAGGGCTGGATTACAGAAGGTCTTCTCAAAATATTTGCAGGGCTTTGTTACCGGATGGTGTTTGGAATTCTTCTAGGGCACAGCTTGCTACAGCTTCGTTCGCGACATTTTTCTTCTCAGTTTGGGAAAGCAGATTTACCTTCCCAGGAGGTCATTTCAGCAACGGAAAAATTATTACAGCATGTCATTGCTGTCTCACCAACACATCCTTTCACTGAGAGAGAGTTAAGTGATGCTGTCAAATCATGTGGTAGATGGAAATATCGTGGGTGGGATGGTCTAACGGTAGAATTTTTCTTGGCTTTTTGGGATCTGCTAAAAATGCCTTTGCTGCAAATGATCAATATTGCTTGGCCCAAGAAAGGGTTGGTCAAACTTCTTCCCAAGAATCCCATTTGTGAATCTTTGGCTAATTGGAGGCCTATTACTTTGATGCCGGTGATATACAAGATCATCACCAAAATGGTGGTTGATCAGATTAAGGAATATTTACATGATGGCTTGCATCCAACTCGGTATGGTTTTATTCCAAGACGGCATATTACTGATAATATTGCCAATGCTTATGTTGGGATTGAGTATGCCAAGTACACAGAGCAAGATGTGCTTATTCTGCAGGTGGATATTGCAAAGGCATTTGACACCATTCAATGGGATTTTATAGCTCAGACTATGCAAGCTTTGGGGTTTGGTCTAAAATTGCAGCATGTCATCTTCTGGCTTTATGAGGATAGCAAAGCTGCATGCATTTTGTATGGAGACATATCAGAGCCTTGGACGCTTCGATGTTCAGTCCGGCAAGGTTGCCCTCTCAGTGCTATCTTACACCTGGCACGCATCCAATGCTTCGATATATTGATCACTTGGTGGGATAGATATACTACATGGGCTGGAAATTCCTACAAGTCGCTCATTGGTTGCTCAGGCTTATGCAAATGATTCATTCTTCATGCCAAAAAACACTCCAAGAGATCTTTCTTCACTTATGCAAGCTCTCTTTGTATGGACTAGCTGTTGGCCTTCACATTCATTTCAGAAATCCTGTCTGTTGCCATTGCAATTCATAAGTCTTCACAGGTTTACGTAAATGTTTGGTAGTATAGCGCTTTAGAGTCAGCTTATGATTCTCTAACAAGCCCTCATTGAACCTACAAAACAAAACAAAAACCAAAATCAAACAATAAACACATAAATTACACAAACAAGAGACACACATACAAACACAAAGAACCTAACACCTTACTCGATGTAAGCACCAAAGGAATCCTCGCCACGAACAAACTGACCACAATGCACTCCATGCAGCTCAGAACTTCCACGTGTTGCAAAACGAAGCAAGCAGTGAAACGCAAACCTTTTCTGAAGACCCCTCGAATGGAAACAAGAAGATTGCTTTGGCCGGGGGAAATTGTTCTAACTCAGTTGATTCATCATCTTGGATATCCTCTGGGTTGGAGCATTACTCGCCATCAACAAATTGATTGGGTTCTTGCTCAATTGAAGAAAATTTTGGAATATTGGGAAGTTTGCTACTTGGCCGTTGCATGTCCGTCTTCACATTGTTCAGTCTATCTTGGTGGCTTATATTCAGTTTTATCTGCCATTGACTTTTTTGACTAAGGGGGATATGTCTTCCTTCATATCCACCTTTACGAAAATTTTCGGGCGGTCAAAGCATGGCAAGAAAAGAAACCTCCAGTACAGAGATTATGCTCACCCAAATTATATGGAGGGCTGAATATTCTTAATATTCATGTGCACATTTAAGCTCACAAAGGCAAAATGATGCTTCTGTTTGTTCAAGATGATCAGCCTTGGGCTGCTATGATGCGATCTTTACTTGTTCACATCACCACTGCTGCTTTTGGTTTTTGAGAACCTAGATTTTCTTTTGGGCTGCATTGAAGGCAAAATCAAAGGTTGCCCTATGGTTTCTCAGATGTTTCTAGATTGGAAGCATATTCTTTCACACTCGGAATGGAATGGAAGAGACTCTTTATAGGGTAATTCTTTGCAAGCTGAGAGCATCCATTCGTCACGGGCTTTAACTCCTCCCTTGGCCTTGCAGGAGTTCCTGACGCTCATATTTTCTTAATACAAAAGGGATTTCCAATGTCACTGACGTTATAAAGGATGATGGCACTATTTTATCCTTCCCTTTGGCTGCCGCAAAATATGGTTTGGGCATGCACTATCGTCTGGTATGGCAAGTCATTACTCGAATGATTCAGCCTTTTCAGCCAATACCGCCTTTAAAACTTCAAGACAAGCTTCATGATTGGATTCTTCTTCCTTTATACTCGTCCATTCGTCCTTTGAAGCTGTCACATATAAAAGTTTCTTCTGAATATAAAGTTCAGTTATCACCACCCTGGGTGTCGGACAGGGCCAATCAAATTTGGGCATTGCACCATCCAGTCAAATGGTGGAGAAAGACATTGAAACAGATTTGGCACTCCAAGGTTCCATTACGTCAACAGGTCTTTTTATGGCATGTTTTGTTGGGGGTTGTTCCGTCGGACAGCTTTTATTATGCAAACATATTGCTCCAGCTTTCGGTCGTCGGTGTTTAGCTCCAAGGGAATCAGTATCTCATATCTTTTTGCACTGCCCTCAGACATAGAGCTTCGTGGGCATCCTCCGGCACGGATTGAGAATGTGATTTTCTCAAGCTTCTTTTGGCAAGCTTTTCTAGTTGTTTGGGATCTATCCTAAACAGCCAGATTTTATGTTGTTCTTTACCTGGGTTCGCTACTAGGCACTCTAGACTCTCTGGAAAGCTAGAAACCACAGAGTCTTTGGTGATCCAATTTTTTCTCCATTTGTTTTCTTCCGTTGTTCTTTGCAACAATCACTCTTTGATTGTTTGCAAAATCGTTGCATTTTGGACTTTATGGACAGACCGCAATTGTAAAGTCTTTAGTGATCCCAATTTTTCTTTGTTTGCTTTCTTTAACCATTCTCTGCAGCAATCTTTATTTGATTGCTTGCAAACTCACTAGATAGATCAAGATGTATATTTGGCTTATACTGAGATCTTCGATTGATGTCTTTTGTAGCGCCTCTTTTCTAAGGTGACAATTCTTGTAATATAATCAATAAAAGATTTCACTTTAAAAAAAAATGTGTGTGCGCGCGCGCTTGTTGCCATTGCATTCCAAGGATTGGCAAAGACTGCTCTGGCCGGGGGAAATTGTTCCACCAACTCAATTGATTCGTCATCTGTGATATCCTTTAGGTTGGAGCATTACTCGCCATCAACAAAACGACTGGATTATTGCTAAATTGAAGAAAAAACTGGAATATTGGAAGTTGGCCACTTGGCCACTGCACGTCCGTCTTCGCATTGTTCAATCTATCTTGGTGGCTTATATTCAGTTTTATCTGCCATTGATTTTCTTCACTAAGAAAGACTTGTCTTCCTTCATGTCTACCATTATGGAAATTTTTTGGCGATCAAAGCATAATAAGAAAAGTTTGTGGATTCTTCTAGTACAGAGATTATGCTCGCCCAAATTGCATGGAGGGTTGAATATTCTTAATATACATGTGCACATTTTAGCTCATAAAGGCAAAATGATGCTTCAATTTCTTCAAGATGATCAGCCTTGGGCGGCTATGATGCGCTCTTTACTAGTTCGCATCACTACTCCTGCATTTGGTTTTTGGCAACCCACGCAGTGAGATTTTCTTTTGGGCTGCATTGAAGGTAAAATCAAAGGTTGTCCTATAGTCTCTCATACGTTTTTAGATTGGAAGCACATTCTTTCACACTTGGCATGGAATGGAAGAGACTCTTTACACGGAAACTCTTTGCAAGCTGAGAGCATCCATTGGTCATGGGTTTTTTCTACTCCCTTGGTTTTGCAGGAGCCTCAACGCTCTTATTTTCTTAATACAAAGGGGATTTCCACTTTTGCAGATGTTATCAATGATGATGGTACTCTTTTGTCCTTCCCTTTGGTTGCTGCAAAATAAAGTTTGGGTATGCACTATCATCCTATATGGCAAGTCATTACTCAAATGGTTCAGCCAATACTGCTTTTAGAGCTTCAAGACAGGCTTCAAGATTGGACCCTTCTTCCTTTATACTCATCACCATCTTGGGTGGTGGACAAAGCTAAGGATTGCATCGCCCACTCAAATGGTGGAGAAAGAGATTGAAGCAAATTTGGCACTCTAAGGTTCCATTACGCCAACAAGTTTTTTTATGCCGTGTTCTCCTGGGGGTTTTACCATCAGGACAGCTTTTATCTTGCAGGCGTATTACTACATGTCATCGGTGTTTCTCTCCTAGGGAATCTGTATCTCATATCTTTTGGCATTGCTCTAAGACAAAATTTCTTGGATATCCTTCGGGACAGATTGAGATTGTGATTCTCAAGAAAACATTTAAACCAAGCCTATGGCTCGTAAAAGTTGGACAGAGTCGGCTTCTACATCTAAGGATGTTCCTTTACCTGATAGTTTTGGGGTTGGAAGCCTTTGTTCTGCAGTGGTTTGTTCTCATCCTTTGTTTATCTCATACGGTTGCTCCTTCGCCAGATAATCCCGTCTCTCCTTCGCCTCGTTTGAATGAAGATCAGGGAAATGTTTATGAGGGGTATGCTGGCTCCCCAACTCCTGGTGTAGCCATGAGGTTGAATCCTAAAGTTTGAAGTTGGTTTATCTCATATTGTACATATGTATATACCACTCGAGTGTTTGGGATTATATCAATTCTCAGAAGTCACATATTGTATGTTTGGAAGAACACAATCAGCACTCTTTTGCTAGTCGCGAGGGTTTTTTTGCAGGATTTCATATATTCTATGCTGGGCACTCTTCCTTTTCTGTTGTTGCCATAATTGTCCATCATGATTTGCAACCTCGATTAGAATATAATGATCGACGTGAGCGCTACATTATTGTCCGATGCACAATAAATGCAGATACGTTTCAGTTTGTTTCAGTCTATGCCTCTGACATATCTCTTGCTCGTGCTGAAATGTGGCCCCATTTGGGTGATTTTATCATCACTGGTATGAGAATGCTTTTATCTGTGGAGACTATAACAACTCCCCTACCACTACTAACAATACCACCCATCAATCTCATATGCTGAGACAAGAGCAAGATGCATGGTCCCATATGGTTGATTCTTTGCATGCTTGTGATCTATGGCAACAACTTATGCGTAATAATGATGGCTACGCATTTCATCATACTATTGGGCTCGCTTGGATCGGCGGTATATGCTTCATGCAAGGCAGTTTGATAATTTTACCTCTCACATGAATATGGATTATGCATACCTTGAGTTATCTTTTCATTTTCCCGTCTTCATGACATTGGGTTCTGGCTTGCTAGTGAATGATTTGCCATTCCCTTCCCAAAGATTTCTATTGGTAAACAATTCTTTTCTATGTTGGAGATATCATACCCAAAGAGAGTGTTGGTGTGAAGTGTTGGTGTGCAGTAGTAGGTCATCTAGTACTAGTCTAAGTGTGTGAGTCATGTGTGAGTGCCACGTGTTATCATGGGTCTTATCCCATATGCACTAGGTGCTAGTGTGTGAGTGAGTAGCCTATATAAGGCTTGTACTTCACTTGTCTTGTCATACTTGATGAATCAATGAAAGCCTTCATTATGTCTTCATTTGAGTATCACTTCTTCACTCCCTAGCCTATCTCTCTCTCTCTCTCTCTCCCTCACACCATGTTTCTAACATGGTATCAGAGCCACCTTCCATAGCTTCCACGTCACCCTTGCCCTAACCCTGATTCTGCCTCAGCCCTTCTTCTTGCAGCCTGCAGCCGCCTCAGCCGTGCTCCATTTCGCCCTGTTTTACCTCCTCCATAGCTACTCCATCTCCGTTTTCTGTCCTTGCAGACAGCCCCCTTCATTCAAGCCCTTTTGGAGCTGTAGCCCGGCCTTTGGCTCCCTCTTTGCTTGGTGGTCGGCACTTCCTGCAAGACGCACCTGCACATGTGGCTCCCCAAGGACGTTTTGCATCTCTCCTTCACCGAAATCAGGGTTTCTGAGCTGCTGCTGCATAGTCACCTTCAACAGAGCATTTTTAGAGGTTTTCAACGCCAAGAACAGGCTTTTATTACTGCTGCTGTGTAGTCGGCCACCTGGCAGCACTCTCTGCAGCATTTCGAGTCATTTGAGGGCCTTTTCGAGCAGTCTCTTGGCTTCCAGCACATCTACTACAGCCGATTTTCAGACTAGTATCCTACTACACATTTCGGAGCTGTTCTAGGGAGCCGCCCTGCACATTGGTGACCAGCCTTTGCACTTCGGGGTGCCCTAGTGAGCCGCTTTGCAGATATCGGACCTGCTACAGCACTTCAGGCAGTTCCCTCGACCACAAGGGCTCCTTTCGTGGTTCAGTTCTGCATTTAGGACCATATTCTTGCTATGTTATGATTAGGGTTGGTAATTGGAGCATCGCCAGCCACCTATCTTTGCCCTTCTTGCATACATGGAGTACTATTGTGTCTTGAAGACCTAGAAAAGCCGACTCAGTTGCTGGTTATCCATTTCAGGCTGCTGTCCACTCTCACAAAGTTATTTTCAATCATGACCTCTTTGTCTTCTATCCTGGTGGAGAAGTTTAAAGGGGAAGGTTTTCCCACATGGCGAACCAAAATACAGCTTCTCCTTATGTGTGAAGGAGTTTGGGATGTTGAGGATGACCACGTTGAGTTACTTGACAACAACACCAAAAGATTTCGAAGCAGCAGAATGCCAAGGCCATTGCCCTCATTGGTCTTTGCTTAGCTGACTCTCTCATCCATCATGTGGATTTCAAGACAATAGCTAAGTAGATTTGGATTTGCCTCGAGACATTCTTAGGTAATAAAATCACCAACTCTTAAGTCTTTTTGAAGCTCAAATTTTATGATCTGAAAATGGAAGAGAGTGATTAGTTGATGAGTGATCATCTAGCCCGGTTTCAATCTCTTGTTAAACAACTCTCAAGTTTGAAGAGCGTCCCTGATGATGAAGATAAGATGGCCGTCCTTATGAAAAGTATGCATGGCATTTCTTGCTTTGAGCACTCTCTTGAGATCTTTTGTCTTGCCGCTACCTAGTTTGATGATATGGTGGCCCTCCTCATTGAGAAGGATCGTCGCAATAAGGAAGCCGCTCCTACCTCTCCTATTGATCATGCAACAAGAACATTATTTGCAAGTTTCGCAAGAGGAAAGGACACATTGAAGTCCATTGCTTCAAGAAGAAAGCATAGGAACAAGAGCAGCATGATGCCAATCATCTGGCTGAAGACAAAGCTGAACCTGAAGAGCCCCCGAAGGAGATACATGCAGCTGCAGCAGAGGTTCATGGCCTCTCTCTTGACGACGAGGATCCATTTGACCAGGGTTGGGCTTTCTAGGCCCCTATGCTATGTGTTTTTTTTTTGTTGAGTCAAACAAAGCTTCAGTCAAAAAGAGGTATTGTGCGTTGGGTCGTCCCCAAAAAATGAATGTATTGTCTTTTACTTTGGTTGATGGTATTGACCACCCCGTTCAGAGTAAGGGGGGATGACAAGTGATGGTTTGCCCTTGCCGGTCGCAAGCTGACTGAGAAGCGCTATCACACAGGAGGTGGTGGATAGTTGGAATTGCTCTTTGTAGTATTGCAGTGGAGGGGGGATCGGGCTACTCTTTGCATGTTAGGTCTCACCATAGTTACCAGCCGAAACAGAAACGGAAGAAACGGAAGAAACGAAGTTTCCGGGCCCCGCCGAAACGGAAACGGAAGAAACGGCAATATGATACAATTTATGTATAAAAATTTATTTTTTATACATAATATAATTATCAATAGAGTGCAAATCATACATAACACAAATTACAATTATCTATACTTGAAGCTTCAGCCTTCAAGCATCAATGCATCATTCATGCCTCTATGATTCTAAATTCTTGAATGATGCTTCAATAATCTGAAATCAACATGTATCATGAGTCATGACTAACAAGTTTGGCATTACAACTTACAAGAATCTGAAATTTAGAAGTTTGAAGTACTTTAAAGTTTAAACTTAGCACACAAGTTGAAACTTGAAACTTGAAACTTGAAAGTATCCAATGTCCAGACTCCATAGATGATCATGATTCATGATCCACAAATTTCATGATCATGACTCATGAGTCATGCAAGACTCAAAATAAAAGCACCCATGGATGATATAAAAAAAAGCAGCAGGACTACTAATCATGCAAGACTCAAAATAAAAGTTCCCATGGATCATATAAAAAAAAGCAGTGGCAAAATCACGTCTTTTAGGGTTTAGGGCAAATCAGGTGTGCAACTATGGGTCTCACACTCTCTGCTCTGAAGGGGGGTGTTGGAGATATCATAGCCAAAGAGTGTGTTGGTGTGTAGTACTAGGTGATCTAGTACTAGTCTGTGTGTGTGAGTCATGTGTGAGTGCCACGCGTCAGTATGGGACTTATCCCATATGCACTAGGTGCTAATGTGTGAGTGAGTAGCCTATATAAGGCTTGTACTTCACTTGTCTTGTCATACTTGATGAATGAATGAAAGCCTTCATTATGTCTTCATTTGAGTATCACTTCTTCACTCCCTAGCCTCTCTCAGGCAGCATGCTACACTACGGGACCACCCTACCATCTTCATGGATGAGGATCTCACACCTATGCAGGTGGAAGAGCGGCACACCCTGCTTCAGCAGCCAGATGTGTAGCCCGTCAGGAGGGGAAGTGGGCTGTCGTCCGAGATTGCCGCCTACTAGTTAGCCCCCGCCACCGAACCCCACCAGGTACTCCAGACACGGTAGCAGACTCCTCCCCCAAATAGGGAGACATGGTCTATGAGATTCAGACTCAGCACACAGTACCCTTGGCATGCACCATATGGAACTGTAATGATACCCTATGGTCTGACCCTGGGAACTTCTCAGAGTCATACACTGGACGCGACATCGTTTTCTATACAGACACATGAGAGCCCCGAGTGCCCTCTCCCCTCGGTCAGTGGCTATACATGGGAGTCAGTATTCCGTGAGGAGACCAAATATACTGGGGGGGTCTGAGGGTCAGGCGGAGTTGCAGTACTTCTTCGTTCAGCGCTCACGAGCTTGACATCCGTGGTTAGACGGGATGTCCATGCCCGTTACCTATGGCTCTGATTCCGACGCCCCTCCACACGCGACCTCTTTATTGCAATCTACGACTTTCCTCCCGAGACGTCACATTTCGCACGAATGCTTCGTGAGGATACGGGGGTATCCCCCTATCTAGATCTCTACTCATACATTGTGGAGTTCTCCAGACGCGGAGAGGTCCTCCTAGTTGGGGATTTCAACGCAAGGACAGGTGCACATCAGACATCACTCCTGGACTTCCACTCAGATCCGGTCCTATTACTTGAGATGGACACAGAGGACTCGGGCTTCCCCCGCTCCTCGGCTGACAGTCGCGCTCCCGTTACTGGGTATGGACAGGCTCTTTTGGACGTTGCTTGTATACATGATCTGGTCATTTACAATGGACTAGACCGGTGGCTTGCCTCCTCTGGTTTCACATGTTTCCCACATGGCAGAGGAGCCAGTGTCGTCGACTACATTCTGGGATCTCCTGCTTTAGCCCCACTGATCACTGACTTCTACACTGCACCCTTACCCCCACGAGCCGATCACACTTACCTGTTCTTTCATATCCTTGCGCCCCGAGCCCCCCCCAGCCACACCCCGCACTACACTACCTATCATGATATACACTTCGATCATAACCTCTCACCTGATTACTCAGCCCACCTAGCCTCCCTCCTCAGACACATAGACACCATACCCTCTCTAGATCACCGAGCCACCCTTATCACCCACTCCCTTCACAATGCAGCCCGCCACATCTTTCCTTCCACTACTCGGTCCACCCGTTGGCTCCACCCCTTGCAACAACTGGTATAATGACGAGTGCAAAGCATTACACCGCACACTCCGACTCACGACCCAGCGAAACGCTAGGGCCAACCCACGTCTCACCAAGGATTATCGTCGACTAGTCCGTCGCAAGAAGCTAGCCTTCCTGCGCCAGAATGAGGATACGCTACTGAACATTCTGTTTAGTATCAACTCCAAGGATTTCTGGAGGAAATTCCTAGAACGCCAATCCCCCTTCCCCCTCACGGACACTTCCCTCTGACACACCTACGCAGGCACACTCTATGATATCCCTGATCAGCCTCCTCCCGACCTCTCAGCCACCCCCCGCCCCACCTCTTGTATCCTCTTCACAACCCAGGGAGTCACCCACGTAGCGCATAAGCTTCATAACGGTCGAGCTAAGGATCATGAGGGCCTATGCACAGAGTTTGTTGCCTATGGCATCAAAACTCTAGCCCCCATCCTGGCAACGCTGTTCAATGAAGCTGTCTGCCACGGGTTCCCCAGAGCCTGGACCCTGAACACTATCACACCCATCCACAAAGCAAGAGATCCCATGGATCCAGGGAATTACAGGACCATCATGGTTGGACATGTTATGTCCAAGATCTATGCATCAGTGTTAGATGGCGAGGGCAGTGCTCGCGCAGAGGTACAGGGGCTCAGTGCATCCGGACAAGCCGGCTTCAAGGCGGATCACTCGACTTACGATCACATTTTTACACTTAGAGGGATCATTGAGGAGGCCAAACACAGGAGACAGAGAGTATATTGTTACTTTGTGGATTTCTGCAAGGCATTCGACACCGTTCCCTGCGCCCGACTCATCAGACGTCTGCAGGAGTTAGGCTACGACTCGGTGATTATCTGGGCAGTAGTAGCTCTCTATGAGCGGGTGACGGGGTAGGTCAGGATTGGCACCAGTTGGACCCCAGAGATCACGAGCACTATCGGAGTCAAACAAGGATGTCCCTTGTCACCGACTCTATTTGGCCTCTACATCGACGAGCTCGAGACCACTATCAGGACACTCGGAGGTGCAGGCTGCTCTCTTGCGGAGGCTGTCATCCAGATTCTCCTATACGCAGACGATGTAGTACTACTATCCTCTTCTGCTACTGGTCTTCAGCGACACCTGGATGGACTTCAGGTCTTCTGTGATACACATGACTTGAAGTTCAACACTTCCAGACCCGCTATGCACCGCGAGCAGTTCCTCTTCGCCGGCGACCCTGTTGAGATAGTTGACTCTTACACATACTTGGGCGTTGTCTTCTCAGGCCCGATCTTCACGATGCGCCCGGCCATGCACGCCAGGATCAGCCGGGGATACGCCACTCTTGCCAGGCTGGAGCGATAGTGCTACCACTCCCACTTCCAGGACCCCCAGACAAAGTCTCTCCTTTTTTATTCTTTGGTCCGCCCAGCAGGCATGTACGGTAGCCCTTGATGGGGAGTCGACCTTTCAGACACAGAGTGGGCTCGAGTCGAGCGCCTACAGATACTGATGTTTGCTCGAATGATCCGTAGCAAACCATCGGTACCACACCAAATCATTCTAGCAAAGTTCGGCGCCTCACCCTTACAGCTTGATGCAGCTTTTCAGGCTATCACCTATCTCCACAGAGTCAGGGATTTCAGCTCCTCCGCCGACGGTCGCCTCCGCCTACCTTGGCTAGCCCTATCCTCCTCTATGGCCTTATCCGTTGATGGGGACCAGCGATGCTGGTATAGTCGTCTTTCCAATTGGTTCACCCGACTGGGCCTCGACTTAGACCGGTTGCCTCCTTTTCAGTACAGCCTCGACGCTCCACCATCTCCACTCTCTCCCACTGACCAGGAGGTCAACCGGCTCATTCGAGCGAATCTGCTCCAACTCCACACCTGGCGGACATGGTTTCTTCACTCCGAGCTTCCTATGAAGCTCGACTTCTACCGCCGACACTGCCTCCAGGTCTCACAGGAGGGCTTCATCACACCTCCGGGTTACACACAGCTTCATCTACCACATGCGCTCCGGATCTCCCTCGGTCAGTTTAGGGTCTCGTCACACCGATTACGGATCGAGAGCGGACGCGCAGAGGGTATCCCACGAGAGGACCGCCTTTGCCCACTTTGCGACTTGCAGGAGATCGAGTCGGAGGAGCACTTTCCTTTCAGATGTCCTATCTATTATGCCATTCAAGGCCGGTACCACTACCTCTTCCACGACGGATTCGGCTCCCTCCCACACATGCTGCAGTTCCCGAATCAGCAATGCCTAGCCGCTTTCTTACATGAGATGACTCGCCACCAAGATACCTCTCTCCGAGCACGGCGACACGAGCAGCACACACAGTGTGAGGACACCCAACGGCCTATCACTGACTTCTTCCAGTCACAGGATACCTCTTCTCAGTCTAGCCGACGACGCGGACGTGAGCGAGAGCTAGAGCCACGACATCTGCGCCAGCGGACAGACTCACACATCCACGTCCATGACATCTCGTCTCTGCTCTCTGCCCGCCCCACCAGGGTTACCGTTGCCCTCATCCACAGGGCCACCCGCCGCCCCCGACGACCGAGCTCGACTAGGCCGCGTGACGTCAAAGGCCAATCATCTATCGCACGCTTTTTTCCGACCTCCCATTTGACGGCCCCTCTATGATTGGTCTCTGACGATCACCACCTGCACACGTATACTGTATCTCCCCCCTCTGCCCCTTTTTTGGTGCCCCCCCCTCTTTTTTGTATCATCTGGAGGTAGACACATATTTTTTGTATCAAGACTAGACACACAGTCCTTCATAAACTCTTTTTTGTAAAAACGGTTGGCTGGCCCGTTTTGAGACCGCCACCGTTATGCTCATTGTATCAGTTATCTTTAGTCTCATAGACCTTCACAATCTCCCGAAGATTTTAATAAACTTTCTTTCTTTCTTTCTCTCTCTCTCCCTCACACCATGTTTCTAACATTCTACAACCCTTTGCGTCTCGGTCATAATTAAGGGTCTCATTACCAGACTCACCTTGCACTCTTTGCTAGATCTAGATTGGGTATGGAATCAATCAGTCCCAGATGATTAGTCCAGACTTTATACCTATTTATGAATGGCTTGAAGTATAGGCATTGTGATAGCTGAATTAATTTCACTTGTATATTAAGAAAATGGTACTCTGTTTTTATAATACGGTGGGTGGTGGTATTAAAAAATCCGGTTTTTTCAAAACATTGCAGTGGCTCATTTGGTTATTGAAGTATGGGTCAACACTGCACGCCTCAACCAGTTAGGAATAGCCCCTGATGACACTCCATATTGCAGCTAGGGGTGCATTTAAGATCCACCCAGACAGCCACCAAAAGTCTCCACCATGGAGACCTCTTTTGACCCCCATCTCTTGAGACACAGATGCAGAATGCCCCCACGTTTCTCTTCCAGGCTTGTAGCAGGCAGGCCTAAAATATCCATAATTGGAAAAATTGGCACAACTCTAGAGAGCAAGCCCTCCATTAATCATCTAAGCTGCATACCTATGCCTCTGATGAGCTGTTACGTCGCTTACAAAACCACAAAGGCCACCATCTTGAACAATGTCCCTTGGTTTCATTACAGCTCCAGAAAAGATCCCATAGAGCTTAAGGTCTTATTCTAGATTATATGACCACGCTAGTTGGTTACACACATGTAAGCCTAGTAACCCACAACCCTCACCCAAAAACAGGAATGTCAAAGATAGTGAACCTTGGCACCACCACAATATAAATAGAGAGAATTAGCCCTTCACCAAGTATAATTCATATTGAAGGTGCCGTCTAATCCCTCTAGAAGTATCGAATTCTCAACCTCCCACACTGACGGTGAATTCCTCTTCATAACCCCACACACCACTCCTCCAGTAATAAATCACCATGACGCAAGGCCAGTTTTACCTATTAGGTTGAAGGCTAATTGAACTGCTGATGCTCACCCCACCCTTGTGTGCATTCCGAGCAGAGAAACCTTGTTAAAGCAACATACCACCAGAGCTTACAATTATGAACCCCACTATAAGCATCACATACTCAAGCAACCAAACGTCCACTGCAAAACTTTTACTTGGCAGCAAGGATTAAGTAGTAGTTTCATTATTATTCAAGCAAGAAACTTGGAAGTATAAGCAACAAGATGCCAGCCCAAGGCCTGCCCTGATGCCAATACCTCTGTGTTTAAGACACAAATAATATAAACTTCATCTTCAATACAATCTTCCTGAATAAGGAAATTTTCTGAAGCTAACTGGCAAGAGGTCCGAAACTCACTGACAAGAGGATCAAACCCTTTAGCAGTAATCTCGAAATCCTGATCTAGGTTCATTAATTCAGAAAAGACTCTCTTTAACCCCACACAAACACATTATACATCACTATGTATACATTTGGTCATCATAACACCAACATAAACATGAAGAAAATATACCCAGAACAGAAGGGTTGCCACGTTGTCACACCTGGCAGAGAGTCATAATACTATGCGCCACAGAGAACACATGGACAGCCTACAATAAGACACATAAGCTTAGAAAACAAATGAACGTGAACTCAAAAAGAAACAAAGTCTGCATACAAAGACCAGGGAAACACACAGAGAAGAACGTTACATGATCACTAATGAATTTGTACCTGGGGAAGCTGGTATAGTATTATGAAAGTCCCGATGGTGCTAAACTGCAACAAGTTCTTCCAAACCTGTATACAGAAGGCAAGGTGAACACTATTATCGTGGGAAGTTACAAATTCTTTGTATTGCAATTTGCACCACCTACATGCACAATTATAACCCTTTTTCCACAAAAAATTGGCATAACACTTCATTCGAGAGATTGGTTACCTTAAACCACATCACAACCAAGCCTTTGCTTTCAGGCGAGGCCAGCCTGGCAGTAAAGTCTTGGAATGCCACCTACAGTTCTACAGCCAATCGTGATAGAAAATAGGAGGCCAGAACAGGCAGCAGATTTAGTTCCATCATATGACCAAAAAAGAGAACAAACCAATGCAAACACTTAATGCTAGTCAAACTGGACACACACACACAAATAGAGAGAGAGAGTTCTTAAACCTTAGCACAAAGAGCAGGAAAGCATACATTTGCAAAAGGGCAATTTGCTTGGGAAAAAACATTGGGGGTATGAGAAATAACAAAGATGGATTTAGCGACCTGGGTAAGTTTGAAATTTCACCTGCACGTTGGCAAAATATACTACAGAAACTAAGAGGGGAAGTACCACCCCCATAGGCACTTGGCCAGACACTGTAAGATCCTTAAACCATAATGTTCCACCCTGGGAGAAAACAAGTGGTACAAAGATATTGGTTAGATGAATCTTGACATTGACATAAAGTGCATACACAATTGATCACCTCTATCAACGACTCAGAAACTGAACCAATGAAACATGAGCCTCACAAGATCATAGCAAAAAGATTATTTAAAGAGGAGAAAGAAAAGGAGCTGCAATGTAAACAATCATCTAAACAAAATCTTTTGTGTCAGTCAACAAAAAAGGACATCCAGACAACGACATGTCGGCTGAAGTCATCAGCACCAAAGAGCAGATCTGTCATTACCCAAAGTTACTTGCATTTGACAATTGACAGATCAAACAGAGCGAAAACATGACAGCCTTGAACATCAAACTTCCCCTGCTGAAACTTGACTGTCAGTGGCACTTAACAATTCGATAGCCTACTCCAAAGAGTGAATTTTTTGTGGCTCTCTAAATAAAAAGGGAGGGTATTTTGAGTCATTCGGATGGAACTTCCTCAAGGAACAATCTGAGGTTCGAGAGGACAGTTCACATAGTGCCTTCCCTAATCCATCATTCAATTTACCAGCAACGATACTTATATGCACTTCGTAAATTTCAGCTGAGTATTTCAAACGATCCCCGGTGTTACGCTCTAGCCGAGGTAGCATGACCTCGGAAGAATCAGTCGACATTTCCCTTATAGGATCTATCTCTGTAAAATATGTGTTTGCGCTTTATGTAAATGATCGGGAGGGATTAATGTCAAGGTCCTAGGTGAGGGCTGATAGCACCAGACTAGATAGATCTGAGACCAAGGGCCTAGTGCAAAGATTGTGCCTAGGGGCAAGGAATTAAATGCATCCCAAGAGAGGGGTGAAATGTTGCATTAGGAAGGCCCTATATGGATGACATGTGGCATCTAGATCTATCTAGGGATTTGGGGTCTGCTAAGGCTAGTGAGAGAAGGAAGAATGTGATTTACGTGATTTTGATTATAGGATCTCTCTCTTGCTTTGAAGTCTTGGCAGAATAGGCTGGGAGGAAAAATCAGGGTGCTACTCCCGTGATACGTAAGAAAAGGCTAGTATAGAGACAAGGAAGGTGACAGTTGGTATCAGAACCTGTGGAGAGATCAAGGGATAAGAAGACCTTCACGTGAACGATTTGAGCGCCAATCGACGAACTGACCGGGTGATGCTGCGATGTGACGAACGGAGGCTTCTGAATTGTGGCTTGAGCCTCGGGGTCCCGTAAGTTAGTGGCGGATAGCGGGTTTGGAACCTGGGTGGAACCGCTGGTAATCCGCGACGCCCACGAACAAGGAAATGAAGGACTGGTGGCGCTCTCGCAGCGACAACGAAATCAGAGAGAATTGTGACGTGCATGGAGCGGAACACGTAGGCGTTTAAGCTAGAGCACAGGTGGACAAGGATCGACGTGGGCGTGAGAGGCAGGTGCATTTTTTGTTACGGTCACGGGATCTGGCCCTCTCTTTCGTGGACGCCAGGAGTCCGTGAGCAGGGAAACCAGGTGGCCCGAATAGCCCGACAGATCGAGAGCAGAGGGTCTAACATTGGTTAGTTTATGAAGGCGCCTGATCAACATAGAACGCTAGTCGAACGACAAAAGCTTGTACCTCAGCTGTGATTCCAGACTGGTCCTAAAAGGGAGCGTGGCTGTTCGTTAACGACCAGGGAGCTCTCTTCGAACTCCAATACTTTCGTTTTGTTTTTTTTTCTCTTCAATTAGTCGGGCGATGCTTTGCTTTCATAGACGGATCTTGAGGGTAATCAGCCTGCATGAGGCTTTAATGTTGTAGCAGGGACAGATTATGCCTGTGTGCTTCAGTCGGAGTCAGATTGAAGGAATTTCCCTAATATAGGGAAAAGCGCCATCTGTGAGATATGCCTGTATTAAATGCTTGATCAGTGTGAATGTGGGATTGCAGGAATTCCCTAGTATAGGGAATTGTGTTCAGAGTATCAGTACCCTGAATTGTGTCAGCTTGTGATTACAGTGTTCTAGGGGTGTTTTTTTTTTTTTTTTTTTTTAAAGGCCCCAAAACAAAACACCTACTGAACTAAATGGAAGCAGAAGAAGGGGCTTCCAGGAGGGACCCTGGTGAATCGGGAGTCCGGCCGACCCAGCAGGGATCGCGCCCAGTAGCTCATACTTTATCTGGCAGGATTGCATTGCTGGAGGATGCCTTGCAACAGCTGTTAGCGCAGCAATTACAAGCCAACGCAGGGCAATCTGAACTTAGGAGAGCGTTACAAAGTATGTCTGCCAGACCTTCTCGAGAAGAGAAGGGAAAGGCTCCAATGGAACTGGAGTCTAGTGTCCATACGGTCGAGCCTAGGAAGGCTAAAGTAGACCTTCCTATAGAATGAGTTTTACTGAAGAAGCGGAGGTGCGTAGGCAACTGGAAGAATACCTCAAGTTGGGGCAGATTCAACCAAGTTTCTCACCTTTTGCTTCACCAGTGATATTAAAGAGGAAAAAGGATGATACGTTTCGCCTCTGTATAGATTACAGAGCATTGAATAATATCACTATTAAGCACAGGTATCCGATGGCTCGGATTGATGATTTGCTAGATGCATTACATGGAGCCGTGATTTTCAGCAAGATAGATCTTAAGTGCGGCTATCATCAGATCCGGATTAGAGCCGAGGATGTGCATAAAACCGCTTTTAGAAGCAGGTTTGGTCATTATGAGTTTTTGGTAATGCCCTTCGGACTTACCAATGCTCCAGCGACCTTCGTCATGCTTATGAATGATTTACTACGTCCGTATATCGGAAAGTTCGTAGTACATTTTATTGACGATATCTTGATATTCAGTAAGAGTATTACTGAGCATCGTGAACACTTAAGAATAGTGTTCAGTACTTTGAGGAAAGCCAGTATTTACGTGAATTCTTTACGTGAATAAAAAGAAAACTATACTGTGTATGGTTAGGCTTGAGTATTTAGGGTTCATAATTACTCCACAGGGGGTAGAAATGGATCCGAAGAAAGTGGCTGCGATACTAACTTGGCCGATCCCTCAGAGTCTGACCGCGTTGCGATCATTCTTGGGATTTGTCCAATTTTATAGAAGGCATATCAAAGGATATTCCGAAATAGTATCGCCATTGACTGATCTGACCTCAGATAAAGTACCTTTTATTTGGGGACAGAATCAACAAGAAAGTTTTAACACCATAAAACAAGCTGTGGTCTCAGGACCGGTGTTAAAAATAGTTGATTCCCAGAAACCGTTGTTCCTAGAAACCGATGCAAGTGGCATTGCGGTTGGAGCAGTCCTCCTTCAAGAGGGAAGGCCAGTAGCCTTTGAAAGCAAGAAGCTTTCTCCCTCTCAAAGGAATTGGCCAACTCATGAATTGGAGTTGTATGCTGTTATCCATGCTTTGAAAACATGGAGGCATTATCTGTATGGTTCAGAGTTTTATGTGGATGTGGATCATGATACTCTGAAACATTTCTGTAAACAGCCTGACTTGAGGGGCCGCCAAGCTAGGTGGGCAGAGCTCATGCAGGAATTTAATCTAACGATTCGGTACCGAAGAGGAAAAGACAATAAGGTAGCTGATGCGTTGTCTCGCATTATGCACAACCTGAGTTTCACGGTATTAGAGAGTGCTCTAATGACCGAGATCAGAGAAACTCATAAGGTGGACGAGTTTGTCCAGAGCTTATGGCCTAAAGCTCATGTGTTAAAACCCGGGGAAAGTGAAAAGGATGACCTGGCATCCAGAAAAGGCCAAACTTATGCAAGATATACCATAAGGGATGGTATGCTAGTTAGAAATGGCAAGGTTGTAGTACCTGGTCAGAATGATCTCAGGCATCGACAATGCCATGATAGCCCGTGTGCGGGACATCCAGGAGTCGAGAAGACATATGATCTCGTGAAGCGAGATTTCTTTTGGCCAAAGATGAAAAAGCATATTCATGAATATGTGACACGATGTTTCTCGTGTCAGGTAAGTAAGGCCGAGCGGGTGAAGCCACCCGGACTTTTACATCCCTTGGAAATACCACTAAGTAAGTGGGAGAGCATTTCCATGGATTTTATTGTAGAACTACCTGCAACACAAGGAGGGTATAATTCTATCCTTGTGGTGGTTGATCGTCTAACCAAGATGGCTCACTTCATTCCGACTAGAGAGTCTGTTAGTGCCCCGCAAGTAGCGGATTTGTTTATTAGACATATATTTCGTCTGCATGGATTGCCTAGATCCATAGTGTCAGATAGAGATGTCAGGTTTACCAGTCACTTTTGGACAGCGGTATTTGAGACACTAAGGACTGAGTTGGGAATGAGTAGTGGGGATCATCCTGAGACGGATGGTCAGACGGAGAGAGTCAACCAGACTTTAGAGGATATGCTGAGGGCATATGTGTCATTGAGGCAACATACATGGGACAAGTGGTTGCTATTGTTGGAGTTTGCCTACAATGATAGGAAACATTCATCTACTGGGTTCAGTCCGTTTGAGCTGAACTATGGTTATAGACCAGCTAATCCAACTATAGTTGGAGTACCTAAGAAAGTGCCTAGTGCCGCGAACTTTGTAGTTCAGATGCGGGAGATGCTAGCACTTGCGAGAGCTAATATCCATCAGGCTATGGATAGAGCCAAGGTGTATGCGGATGAAAATCGGTCTATAAGAGTATTTGAAGAAGGAGAAAAAGTTTTTCTAAAAATTCCTTCGCACTCAAAGTCGTCGACTTCAGGAGAGTGTGCTAAGTTATCACCTCGATACTGTGGGCCGTGGTTAATTCTAAAGAGAATAGGCAGTGTAGCCTATAAATTAGAATTGCCGCAGGGGTGTAAGGTGCACCCGGTTTTTCATGTTTCACGTTTAAAGAAATTTTTACATACTGGTGACTCACTAATCGAAGGTGTGGTTTTGTTTCAGGAGATAGAGGATATTGCAAGGCGCAAACCAACAAGAATCCTTGACCGAGGAACAATGCAAATACGAAATCGGAAGATACCCACGGTGTTGGTTGCATGGTCAGCCTCTATCCGAAGCTACCTGGGAATCCGTATATCAGTTGCGGAGAGTGTTCCCAGACTTTATCATCGAGGACGCTCATGTCTGAAGAGGGAAGGAATGTTACGCTCTAGCCGAGGTAGCATGACCTCGGAAGAATCAGTCGACATTTCCCTTATAGGATCTATCTCTGTAAAATATGTGTTTGCGCTTTATGTAAATGATCGGGAGGGATTAATGTCAAGGTCCTAGGTGAGGGCTGATAGCACCAGACTAGATAGATCTGAGACCAAGGGCCTAGTGCAAAGATTGTGCCTAGGGGCAAGGAATTAAATGCATCCCAAGAGAGGGGTGAAATGTTGCATTAGGAAGGCCCTATATGGATGACATGTGGCATCTAGATCTATCTAGGGATTTGGGGTCTGCTAAGGCTAGTGAGAGAAGGAAGAATGTGATTTACGTGATTTTGATTATAGGATCTCTCTCTTGCTTTGAAGTCTTGGCAGAATAGGCTGGGAGGAAAAATCAGGGTGCTACTCCCGTGATACGTAAGAAAAGGCTAGTATAGAGACAAGGAAGGTGACACCCGGCCCACAATCTGAGACAAAAACGGAGTACCTAATCTCATCACTCGAAGCACAACCTGAACATGAGGAAGATCCCTTCAAAGATGGAGTGATTAGACCACTAGAGAGGATTAACATGAAATCATATTTACTGAGCTACACTCATTCTTTTGAGCCTGAGGCAGGTGTTAGAAATGACCCAACAGAGGGTACGCACAGCGGAAGACTGATAGTAATGCCCAGGAGCTCACACAGTGTGGTGTGAGGTGTGGAATCACAAACTTCTTCAGCTTATGTGCATAGAATACATGTGCAGACTCATCAATAGACAATGAACCAACCAGATAGAGAAACCACCAAAATAATATATTTCCGTCCAAAGCTATGGACACAATACAAAAGAGATAGATCCAGAGTCCCACCAATGGTGTGGTCCTCTGATCTCACCACAAGGTACTTCTCCTATCTGCTGGCTATCTCTAGACTCGAGCCCACATGCTCCACCTTGAGCCTAAGTAGACTTTCCATCTAGATCCCTTCCACCTTGCTGTCTTTGCACCAGCCTAGGTGGGCAGCACTCTAAGCTAGGTCTGCAGCTCTACAGCTCACTTGTCTCCTTCTGGATAGAGGCCCACAAGTGGCTGATCTGCTGCTCCTGCTGCTCCCTGAACTGCTGCTCCAAGTGATGATAAATGAGGCCAAGAGCCTCTGCTTTTATAGGCCCCAAGGGCCTGGCAAAAACACCGACCAGCCTGCAGCAAACTGGCCAACCAGTCTGTGGCTGGTCCAGCCCTATAAGGGCTCACAACCTGGGGCCTTTTGGGCCCACACTTCTAGGGCCTTTAGCCCTCCAATCAAGGTGGGGGCCCAGCCCTATATAAGGCATGCCACTGCCCACTGGCAGCCCCATTTGCTGCTCCACCTGGCCTCCATGTGGCCGACCTAATCTGCTGGTCTGCCACGCCCTTCTGCACCATCTCTTCTCCCAGACAGCCCGCCATGCAGGCGCTTTCAGCCTGCCTACGCTGCCACCTGTGCGCCTCTTTTGCAGGCCCATGCATTCCCGTTTTGACAGCTGCCCACATGACAGACTGTGTGCTGCCCACGTGACAGCCTCTGCCCTTTCTGTGTGCTGCCCATGTGGCAGCCCCAGTATCCCCTGGTCTACCTCCCCCATGCTCTCCTCATATGGGGGCTTACAGATGGGGAGGTGACTATTCCAACACCCCCTCTCACCGACAAATCTCGGCCCAATGCCAACACGTCGATGACGATGCTCCAGTAACTCCCTGGTCGTAGTAGTCCTCTGGAACTTTTCGATGTTGAAATCTTTTCCTGGCTTTTCATCCAGTGGCTCCTGCTCCACCAGGTCTGGTTCTGCTTCCGCACACCATCCTGGTACATAGGTCAATCTTTGGTAGCACCTCCTTGCACCGCCTCCTTCAGTCACATTCCCGCCTTCGAGCTCGAGCAATCCAACCATCACAATCTTCCAGCTGTCCCCCTCAGCATGAGTGAACAACCTGGAGTCTTCCAAGCACCATGCTCTTACGGTCTCTTTCAACCCGTCCTTCCTTTGGCAAGGTTTGCAACCAATGAATATTTCCAAATAACCTGGACCATGAACTCTCGCTGAGTTCTCAAGCAGGTACTCTTCTGGCTTCAGTACTCTTTGTCCATCACCTCCTAGCAATCTGCATCCGAGATTTGAAGAAGCACCAATACTTCCCCTTCTGCCTTCGAAGAAGGCCAATTCCTTCCAATCTCGTATCACTTGAGACAAATGAAGAGCAGAGTCTCTCCACAGCATGCTATAAAGGCTCAAAAGCAAAATATCAAGTACATACCACAATGTTGTACTACCTGTGTGTTTGCCCTGAAAGCAAACCCTGTACCTCATTGAGGCACCCACCAAGAGCCTGTGTAATCATGTACTGTCCCCTTCTGAAGTACAGCATCCATTTGACCAT